>NC_049995.1:18674327-18678427 GCF_000003815.2 Branchiostoma floridae
AGAGAACAGGATGAAGGAGGCTCTTGACACGATCGAAGTTCTTCAAGAAAAGCTGCAGCAGGCTCAAGAATACGCAGAGAAAGCCGCCAAGCAGGTGACATCCCACGTGAAGGAGTACAGGGGAGAGAAGCCGCCTGGAGGCTGGCCACAGGAGTACAGGGGAGAGAAGCCGCCTGGAGGCTGGCCACAGGAGTACAGGGGAGAGAAGCCACCTGGAGGCTGGCCACAGGAGTACAGGGGAGAGAAGCCGCCTGGAGGCTGGCCACAGGAGTACAGGGGAGAGAAGCCACCTGGAGGCTGGCCACAGGAGTACAGGGGAGAGAAACCGCCTGGAGAAACGCTACATGAGTACAGGGGAGAGAAACCGCCTGGAGGCTGGTCGGCACAGGTCGAGAAGTCAGATACAGCTACACAGAAACACCTAGCTGGTCCTGTTTATACTACAGGGGGACTTGGAGATGTGGGTGACAAGCTTGGAGGAGATCTGGCTGTACAGGAAGAAGACAAGAGATCTGCAAGGCAAGACTCTGGCATTGGAAGAGAGGATGTTCTGGGTTCAGAAGCACCCATGCAAGAGCGACACACAGCGGGGATGGAAGGAACTGCATCTCGCCCCCCTGGGGACATGAAGCAGATCACTTTTGGTGGGAAAGGATCAGAACCGGGAAAGTTTGATTTCCCGCGCGGGGTTGTGGTGTCGCCTAGCAACGACATATTTGTGGCTGATTATAACAACAGGCGAGTCCAAGTCCACAGCACAGAGGGGGTTTACCTGCGCCACTTCCCAACAGTTGTACCGGGTACTGAGGATAAGGTCATGAAACCACATGATGTTTGTATGGACGGTAACGGCACGCTGTGGGTAGTGGGGCGGGGATGGACAGCTGACCATGTTGTACAGTACAGCACGGACGGGACCGCCATGGCGGGGATTGATCTGGAGAAGATCGATTATTTCCGCGGCATTACAGTGGACATGCGCACTAACCACATCCTGATAACTGATGCAGACCAAGATGAAGTTCAAATTTTCCGTCCGGACGGCTCCCTGGTGCGGACAGTCCGGCATCCACGGGGTGGTGAGATGACAGACCCACGGTACGTCACTGTGGACGGGGAAGGGAACATTCTTGTGTCGGACTGGGACACTCACTATGTGTACGTGTATGACGAGTCCGGGAAGTTCCTGTTCCAGTTCGGAGGTGAGGGAAGTGGTGAAGTTCAGCTGGATTGTCCCCGCGGCATCTGTACAGACAGCTCGGGTCACATCATCGTGGCGGACTTTTGGAACGAGAGGGTTCAGATCTTCACACGTCACGGCGAGTTTGTCCGTACAGTTCGTACTGGGTTTGGGCCGATAGGCCTGGCTGTGGGACCGGAAGGGCAGCTGGTTGTGACCAATGACCAACACTGTGACTGTCTATCCCAACTATTAGTCTTGCAACACTTTGGAAAAGGATTTGATTCAAAACAGAGTTTGCAAAATTCTTACTTTTGCGTCCTTTGTGATATTAGGAATGGCGGGATCGCTACAGACTTCCAACGACCTTTGACCTTTAGCTCATGTTAGTTGTCCAGAAGGTCACGTGTTCTGAACAATCGGGGTCTCAGTTGTCCTGAAGCAGATCAGGAGACATGTCGAAAAATCGTTGATAAATCTCTCGTTGATCTATCTTCATATAACGGTTAGAACGTATTATAAAACCGTTGATAAATCTCTCGGTGATTTATCTTCATATAACGATTAGAACGTATTATAAAATCGTTGATAAATCTCTCGGTGATCTATCTTCATATAACGGTTAGAACGTATTATAAAATCGTTGATAAACCTCTCGGTGATCTATCTTCATATAACGGTTAGAACGTATTATAAAACCGTTGATAAATCTCTCGGTGATTTATCTTCATATAACGATTAGAACGTATTATAAAATCGTTGATAAATCTCTCGCTGATCTATCTTCATATAACGATTAGAACGTATTATAAAATCGTTGATAAATCTCTCGGTGATCTATCTTCATATAACGATTAGAACGTATTATAAAATCGTTGATAAATCTCTCGGTGATCTATCTTCATATAACGATTAGAACGTATTATAAAATCGTTGATAAATCTCTCGCTGATCTATCTTCATATAACGGTTAGAACGTATTATAAAATCGTTGATAATTCTCTCGGTGATCTATCTTCATATAACGATTAGAACGTATTATAAAACCGTTGATAAATCTCTCGGTGATCTATCTTCATATAACGATTAGAACGTATTATAAAATCGTTGATAAATCTCTCGGTGATCGATCTTCATATAACGATTAGAACGTATTATAAAACCGTTGATAAATCTCTCCGTGATCTATCTTCATATAACGATTAGAACGTATTATAAAATCGTTGATAAATCTCTCGCTGATCTATCTTCATATAACGGTTAGAACGTATTATAAAATCGTTGATAATTCTCTCGGTGATCTATCTTCATATAACGATTAGAACGTATTATAAAACCGTTGATAAATCTCTCGGTGATCTATCTTCATATAACGATTAGAACGTATTATAAAATCGTTGATAAATCTCTCGGTGATCTATCTTCATATAACGATTAGAACGTATTATAAAATCGTTGATAAATCTCTCGGTGATCTATCTTCATATAACGATTAGAACGTATTATAAAATCGTTGATAAATCTCTCGGTGATCTATCTTCATATAACGATTAGAACGTATTATAAAATCGTTGATAAATCTCTCGGTGATCTATCTTCATATAACGATTAGAACGTATTATAAAATCGTTGATAAATCTCTCGGTGATCTATCTTCATATAACGATTAGAACGTATTATAAAATCGTTGATAAATCTCTCGGTGATCTATCTTCATATAACGATTAGAACGTATTATAAAATCGTTGATAAATCTCTCGGTGATCTATCTTCATATAACGATTAGAACGTATTATAAAATCGTTGATAAATCTCTCGGTGATCTATCTTCATATAACGATTAGAACGTATTATAAAATCGTTGATAAATCTCTCGGTGATCTATCTTCATATAACGATTAGAACGTATTATAAAATCGTTGATAAATCTCTCGGTGATCTATCTTCATATAACGATTAGAACGTATTATAAAATCGTTGATAAATCTCTCGGTGATCTATCTTCATATAACGATTAGAACGTATTATAAAATCGTTGATAAATCTCTCGGTGATCTATCTTCATATAACGATTAGAACGTATTATAAAATCGTTGATAAGTCTCTCGGTGATCTATCTTCATATAACGATTAGAACGTATTATAAAATCGTTGATAAGTCTCTCGGTGATCTATCTTTATATAACGATTAGAACGTATTATAAAATCGTTGATAAATCTCTCGGTGATCTATCTTCATATAACGGTTAGAACGTATTATAAAATCGTTGATAAATCTCTCGGTGATCTATCTTCATATAACGATTAGAACGTATTATAAAATCGTTGATAAATCTCTCGGTGATCTATCTTCATATAACGATTAGAACGTATTATAAAATCGTTGATAAATCTCTCGGTGATCTATCTTCATATAACGATTAGAACGTATTATAAAATCGTTGATAAATCTCTCGGTGATCTATCTTCATATAACGATTAGAACGTATTATAAATATCTCCGTGACCAGAAGCTTTTTTTTTTCCATTCCACCCAAATTAGATTGAACATCAACGTCATTTTATCATGGATTTTCACAATCTGGCGATAAACGCTCAAGGCCGTTCGCTTTTCTTTCCGCTTGTTCAAAAGAATTCAATAGATTCCATCATAAAGAATGCAATTGCATTCTAGGAGAAGATAACCCTTACTGTGGAAAAATATAGATAAATACATTTTACAAAATTTAAGGACTTATAGTATGAATCATACGTTAAACCCTAAATCTTGATTTATCGATATATTTGTACGTGGATTAATTCATTTGTACCCAATTTTGTATGTATGTATTATTGTATGCAGTAGATTATTTGGATGTCGCTGTCATTCTGTTGTGTTAATGAAGATTGCATGATATGTACATACTCATAATACATTTTT
>NC_049995.1:18684362-18705890 GCF_000003815.2 Branchiostoma floridae
GAGAAGGATTCTTTTAACTTGAGAAGGATCCTTTTAACTTGAGAAGGATTCCTTAACTTTGAGAAGGAGGATTCTATTAACTTAGAGAAGGAGTATTCCTTTAACTATGAGAAGAATTCCTTTAACTTTGAGAAGGATTCCTTTAACTTTGAGAAGGATTCCTTTAACTTTGAGAAGGATTCCTTTAACTTTGAGAAGGAGGATTCCTTTAACTTTGAGAAGGATTCCTTTAACTTTGAGAAGGAGGATTCCTTTAACTTTGAGAAGGAGGATTCCTTTAACTTTGAGAAGGATTCCTTTAACTTTGAGAAGAAGGATAATCATTCAAGAATAGGAAAATGGCAGCTTCTTCACAGACTATGATCACGCCATGACGTAGCCGATGATAACGAGTCTCCAAACAGCAGCTTACCGATTCTGTGAGATGATATAATACGTTTTGCACCAATAAAAGCCATCCAAAGGCTTCCTTTGTATATAATGGCGAAATCCATGATAAATTCAAGTACTAAGCATGCTTTCGATCTCTTCGTAACGCCATACAACATTCCGGATTAATGATTCACATTCATAGACATAGAAAATCTCTGGACGCCTGGCGGTAATTTATAAAACTACATGCATTCTGAAGAAATATGCAACAATGTGATTCTACGATATGCCAAAGCGGACTGGGCTTGCAATAACGACCAATGAAGTTGTAAAGAAAAGTTATTATGTATTTAATCTGCATAGGAATAATGCATTGGGACAACATTACAAACACATCGTTTGGGACTATGAGGACTTGAGACATCGTTACAAAGTTTAGCTAACGATATAACAAATTGTTCGAATGTTGGTCCTGTTATGATAATAGTGTTGGCAAGCATATCATCAGTTATCTGGTCTTTTTCAGGATGACCAAATTTAACCTTCCGCCAATCCTCTGGCGATATACATAATTTATCACATACTTGGTATCCCAAATATAAACACAGACAGATCACCTTATGCCATTAAACACCTCATGACTTGAACCACCCAATGCCAACGCCCCATATTTTCAAGTTAGGGGGTAACACCTTCCACACTTACCTTTTCTCACCAGACGTATCACTTTCACCAAAATTCCTGGACTATTTCATCTACGGGCATAATGGTTGTGACTCGTGCAGCTTGTATCACTCCCTAGTTATTTGTATCACTCCGCGGTACAGAGAACAAGAAAAGCAGAAAGAAATTCTAGGAGTCAGCTCACAAAGGTGTCTCCATTGAACCATATAATCGTGCATCAGGACATCAGGGCACAGTAGTTGTGTTGGATCCTTCAGCAGCCTATAATAATGCACTATTGTGCCTCAAGGTAACATGAACAGTGACATTGATGCCTTTTCGCCATGACAGTCGGACCAAAACAACACACCGTCTATTTCTTCTTTGCCTATTTTTCTCTAAAAATAATTACATTACACTAGAGTCCTTTTTACTTGGTATTTGAACACGAGGTAAATTTGTCTTTCTCTCTGTACTGAAGACAGGACATGTAGCCCCATGTTTAGAAAGTACGAATGTGATCACATTACAAACAGCCTTTGCACCTGCCGGGTTCGGTTACCTTTATGGTCACGCACCGCCACCCCGTCTTTTATGCGGGAGGAGGATAAACAGAACACCTATTCGTAGTAGGGATAAGACGCTACTAAAGTGAGGACGAACGCAGCCAAAGGTGTACAGGTATGTTGTGTTGCTATCTAAAGAGGTATCTTACCAATTCTGCAGTAAGGTTAGGAAGATAGCATTTGATAGTTAAAACCAAACGGCCATAATGTACCAGGGTCCTTCTCTTTCCACTATCACCGGGTATTTGGTCTATCCTAGTACGGAGAGACACTGACTTTAGGGTTTCTCAAGGATCTCTCAAAGTCTCTCACAGTCTGTCACATGCTACTATACCCCTAATAACAAATTGTTATGGAAAAATACTTGCTTACTTCTTGAAGATCATAACATTAGCATAAACAGACATAACTGGCAGGAAAACAGGTATTCTACATGTAGGGTAACTTGTTCTGTAAAAACTGCTGTTACTAGTGTTAGAGGTATTAATATAGGTGCCAATAACGTGTTATACGGGATGAGCTTTATGGGTGTTGCACGAATGACTCCTCTGGTTCTGAATATTTCAGTTTCACCCAGCGACCCACACTGCTTCGATTGCCTACCGGGCTATAGTCGCTGTTAGAACGTGAACTCCTACGTTACGCGGTTAAGAAGCACCTTTTTCCTTCAGTAGGGTGTCATATGTTCTAATATTGCAAGGATAACTAAAGTTTACATCAGATCTTAGGGTAACTCTGAACTGCAATATGTCCACAGATAACCCAAATGCGAATACCGAGTGCTACCTTATCTAGGGGTATTGTGGTTGAGAAGTTACAGCGATACAGATAGGCACCGCGTGTTTTGTTGGGATGTGACCCTAGCATGACCTCTGTGGCTCAAAAGCAAACAACTTCTCAGTTTCACCCAGCGTGTAAAAGACACATATCTGACAACAAACACTGCTGGTTAGCAAAATCTGTGTTTAAGAATCACCATGCATGCACTTATATAAGTGGTTATTATCGTTGTGCTACATATCAGCTTTGTCGCGAAGTAACATTATTCCACAGCGCTTGTAAGACTGGGAATATGTGGGGTTACCAGGTTTCCAGGCAGTGTGCTTTGTTGGCGTTACCTTGCAATACAATTCTGGTTCTATTTCTCTTATCATGTCAAAGTATTGCTTGTACATAACATCTCACACCAAACAACGCTATTCCGTGAACCAAATGTGGATTTAGGCGGTCTAAAACATGTCCGATGTCGCAATGTTAACCAGAACATTAGAGTTAGACTTCGGTCCCAATTGGGAAATTGGGCCCTGCCGAGCGATTCAAGGTTGTTTGTGGCACTTTCCGGCGTCACCCCTTGGTGGCCTAATGGGATATCCTGCGGCTCCCGGGATATCTTTGAGCAATAATTCCGGGGCTCAGTAACTTACGGTCGCCAGGACCTATCTGTGGCATACAACGAGGGGTGTCCCCCGGGATCGTGCAGTCCGCCGGGGCAAATTTGTAGTTTCGGTGCAATTGGGACCGAAGTCTTACGTTGCACCGCCGCGTCAAGGCAAGTTGGTTTGGTTTGTTTGGTAATAGTCTGTTAACTGAGTAACGGGACTTCATTGTTTTCAAGACTGGAGTCAATAACGTTACAAACAGACAAAGCGCGCTTTGTGTACGTAGAAGCATATGCATGACGGGACCCGTTCAGAACAAATGTACTTCCAAGGTTCACCTGCAAAGGACAGACTTGTTCAAGTCACACACCGGACCTGATTTAAACTCACCTGAAGTATGACTGTTAGAACAAAACGCTCTTAATGCCCACTGTTATTTAATTTGGGTCCTTTAGAACAATTCCATCCCAATATCGCCTTGTGGTATTACAAATGAGTAAAAGAAATCCAATCCCCATGTATGTATTGATCTTTAGGGTGGTCCCTTCAGTTAACGTAGTAACTGATCCAAGGGAGCCCTATATACATGTTCGCACATGTTCGCACAACGACGGGTTATACCGCCCCTTACGGGGTGACACACCCGTCCGGGTGAATGATGTAGATCGCCATGTGGCTGATACGAGACAGAGGTCGCCAGGCCTCCATCCGGGTGATTTGAAGTGAATCACCCACTTCCGACAGAAGGATTTGCACCAACGCACACCGCACCATCGCACGCGTGATGGTTCTTTAACGTGCATGGCGTATGGCTCTCCCCATACACCCATGTATAGGCCTGTGATCACCATCATCATTTTCGCCACATGCACTGAGCTGAGCCATACTTCCCAGCAACCTGTGCAATACACATTCACAATACACCTCCAAGATGGCTGAAGTCGGCTGTGACCAACATCTGTATAGACTTGTCAAGTTGGCTCTGACAGTGCAGCAACTGGTACAATTTGATCAGAGATTTGATTTATTTTTCGTTCGCATGGAAGCATCTTGGTGCATTTTGCACACGCAGTATACATATTGATAGTGTTTAAAAACGCACTAGTTTGGTTAAATACTTTTTAAAAGCAACTATTTGCATCGATATTCCATGACAAGCTCAGTCTAAAACACGGAAATCAAAAAGTTGCACAGAATGCAAATGTACCAATGACATTATATAATGTCCTTGGTTGTACAGAATTAGCCTTTTACAATTCAAGAAACGCTATTCACCGATGACACTGCATCATCATCATCATTTCTTTAGTTATTGAGGCTACCAACTTCAATTTGCTGAAGACTTTTGTAGCCTATATGTTAAAGTGTAAAGTGCCTTTCCCAAGGGCACAAGACCGGTGACACGTCTGGGTTTGAACTCAGGACCTTCTGGACCTGAGTCAAACGTGCTGACGATTGCGCCACGCGGTCCCACATTTATCATCCTCTATGAGGTGCAGCAAGTGAGGCTCCCTTTATCCTCTTTGGTCACAGTCAGTCATCTGGGATGTGATTTGTGGAATGTGCATTGTAAAAAAGGCTGGGTGTATTATGCATGCCGGGTCTGCTCTGCCGACATAACTTGCCGGCACTACTGGCAAGCGGTCATTTTAGGCCATCTTGAAAATGCTGTTACCCCATGTCACAGCACGAACTAGCCAATTCTTAACCCTCATCCGACCGTATGGGGTCATTTTTGACCCCAGGCCTATATTTTTATCTGTCATAGCAACAATTTTCATCGGAGAAAAATTTCCTTCCATGAATTTGTTTGTATACATGTCTTACAACATCTACCAATTTTTCACCGAGTTTTGTCCATTATTGTATAAGCTATACTGGAAAGTTTGTGTCTGGTGCGGTGGGGTCAAAAATGACCCCAGCCAATTATGAATCATTAATTACATAAATATCAAGACATGTCAATGAAATAACAGGCATTCCTCATCATTGCTATTACAGCAATACGTTATAGTTGCTTAGATGATTAAACACCGAATATTTTGAAAGAAATTTAGTATTTTAGTGTAAAACACAGTTTTTCGACATTCTGCATAAATTATGATAATACGCACTAATTACCTTTGCTAATGAAAATGAAAATGTTTCTAATTAATAAAGAAACAATATATGGACAGAATGTGCAGAAGGAACCTATAAGAAAGATCTCTGCGGGAAAATAGACAAGAGTTATTGTATGTGTGTGTTTCGATGGCGGAATATGGTGCATAATTATGTAATAAATTCGTTACTTTTCAGAAATATTTTTTTGTATTTTTTCTTGTTAAATAGCATTATTATGCTATAAGTATCATTGCAGCATCAAAACCTTTGTTTAGAAATCAATAATTCAAAACATTGTTTAAGTAGGTTGAGTATGGTAGATTTTCAGAGCAAATGTGGTTTCTCCTCATTTTCTGCATAAATTATGATAATGCTTTCCGCATGTAATAACCACTGACACCAAAACTTGTTACAATATTTTTCATAAATTGGTGAAACAGTAAATACATAGAAATGACAAAATAAGCCAGCAGAAATATGTCTATGAGCAAAACAAAATGGGGTCAAAAATGACCCCATACGGTCAGATTCGTCGTAAAAATGTAACGGTCGGATGAGGGTTAAACCTATTGCCTTCCGTGAATCAAAATTTGGCTATAAGCATCAAGTTGCAATGAACGTCTTACTTACTTAGACTTACGATGTTTGCACAAAAGTTTCAGTTCATAAACGTTTTATCGTCTGTTTTCAGGATGGCAGGTCCGGAACGAAAAAAAATCACACCTGCCGACAGGCGCCATTTTGATTTTGTGCAAACTTTGCTCCGGATTTCCAAAGAACTCACAGAAGAGGAAACGGCAACCATGAAGTTGTTCTGCCTGCATCTGCTCCCTAGAGAACAGAGGGCACAACTCAAGCGGATGGTGGATGTTTTCCACAAGCTGATGGAACTTGACAAAATCGACCAGGAAAACTTGGAATTTATTGAAGAGATCTTGGAAAGAATCGGACGGCAGGACCTGATTCGGGACGTTCTGCGGCGGTTCCAGCCGCCTGACCGAGAGATTCCGGAAAACCCCGAACTACAGCCGGAAACCCCCGAACTGCAGCCGGAAATCCCCGGGCTCCAGCCGGGAACAACTCAGAAGTTGGCAGATGCAGAAGGTCAGTGACATTTAATTCGCCTTTCATCTATTAGATTAGTTGGCTTCACATCATAGTATGATGAGAACAAAATCATTTTCATACTATTTAATGTACGAACATGTAGACCAACAGGGCTTTTTTTTTTAATTACAATTCTTACATAGTCCTGTTATATCTATTGTTTTTGTCTATACGCTGCACGCTAAACCCTAGGCTACAATTTGATACAGTCAAACATGTCTATAGCGGACACTCAAGGGACTGGAGAAATATAGACAGGTGGCCATTATAGAGAAAATGTTGATCAATTGACCATGAGCAAGCTACACATGATTTCAGTTCCTACTAATCTTTCTCACCAAGTAACATTGTCTCGATTGGTAAATTCACCGACAAAGACTTGCACTTTAATGCTCAAGGCATGCATACCTTCTGCTACCGCCAAAATGACCCTGTCAGGAACTCCAAATCCTCGTAAACTACAATTTCATGTAGACCAATATTGTAACAAAGCTTTTATTCAAATTCCAATTCTTACATGTGCTATTTGTGATTGATATATATATATATATATATATATATACATATATATATTGTTATTTTGTCTATACGTTGCACTTAGACAGGCTCTAGACACAGTTTTTCCCAATATCTACGAGCCGACAGCTTTTTTTCAGCATCTAGATGGAACTGCACATATCGCCGTCAATATGTCGGCATATATCTCCCAAAAGATCCGGAGTATTTGCCCGATACTACAAAACCCTTTGCTACGATGGTAATTTTTGGTGTGTCATAAGATGAACTGACTCGTCTTATCTCTTTATTAAAGACTTCCGCAATTTTTGTATTAATTTCCTGTTTTGTTTTTGTTTTCAGGTGACGTGCAGAAACACTTTGACTATGTCATCGAAGAAATCAGCCACAAGTGGGACGACATGGCCCGGAAGCTGGGATTTCATGATAACAAAATCAAAGAAATCCAAGACTCGGAGCGTGACCACAGCCATAGGTGCAGGGAAATACTGACAAGATGGAGAAACAGGGAGGGACGTAAAGCTACTCTACAGGTGCTAAAGCAAGCCTTAAAGAATATTGGTGAAACTCGGACAGCAGAGAGCCTAGAAGGTTTGTATCAAAGTTTTGTAAAAAATGTTCAAATTTACCACCACGATCTACCCTTTATCTAAAAGTTCTGTAGAAAATTATAAGCGTCAAGGTTTTTTCGAGGTTTTTCCTCTCCATCCAACTTGAAACTACTAGAAACCTCTCTGAATAGTTTATGAAATAGCAAAGACATCTTAATAATCATATTCTATTTGCAGGAAATACAACCTCCAACACCTACGTGGTTGTGGACGGTACAGTGCGCATGATCCAAGAAACTCTAGATCATCTTAAAAACTGCCTGGCAACGTTATGTGGCACCAGAAGGTCACAGGTCAAGTTCAGAGGTTACAAGAAGCACAAGAGCATCCTGGTGCACTTCTCCATCCCGCGGGAGAACACGGCGGTGCTGAGGCACATGGCGGATCACTCCGACCCGAGACTAGTCTACATGGGCGTCAAGTCACTGCAGATCGACGCTAAAGTTCCAATCAAAGTCACACAGGGGGCGCCGCTGTACGGTGAGTATTTCTCTTCATTGGCAAGAAGTTGTACTTATTAAAGAGCAAGCTGTTATTTCTCTAAAGGTCTAAATTCAGGTGCTTCGAGTTGGTGTTTCAGTTTATGTATTGGGTGCTTTTTTTGGCCACTTTTGCATTTTCTTCCAAGTTATATGTAAATGTTTGAGAAATAGAAAAAGGGAAAGAAAAATGACTGTCGTCACATTGTGTAGGTACTTAACAACATGTCAAAGACATCTCTGATAAATTGTCACAAGCTGTCTTTTATACAGATCATGCCCTGTGTGTTTAAGGTGTACTTTCCCTCAATCAGCGTCATGTAGACTGCATAACTGTTGATTTGTAAATGCCATATCCCTTTCACTTGCCTTTCAGGTGTCAAGAGACAACTGACGGTCGATGACATCGAAGTGGGATGCAGTAACCGAACCAAACACCAGAGGGCGCCCCAGGGCTTGACCAGCCTGTCTGCCCTGAACCTGTTCTCGGACGCCCTGCCGCTCCATCTGCAGGCAGCCGCGAGTCTAGAGTACCAGGGCTTCTCCTACAGCCTGGTCCGGGCTCTGGTGCAGAAGGACCGGCTCAGAGAACACCAGATGAGGCAGGCCTTCCAGAACCTCAGGAACGCAGAGGTGGATTCCAACACGCTCCGTCAGAAGGCAGAGGTGGATTCCAACACGATCATGACTTTACGCTCCAAGCTCAACATCACAGAGAACAGGCTGAAGGAGGCTCTTGAGTCGATCGCAGTTCTTGAAGAAAAGCTGCAGCAGGCTCAAGAATACGCAGAGAAAGTGGCCAAGCAGGTGACATCTGACGTGACGGAGTACAGGGGAGAGAAGCCACCTGGAGGCTGGCCACAGGAGTACAGGGGAGAGAAGCCGCCTGGAGGCTGGCCACAGGAGTACAGGGGAGAGAAGCCGCCTGGAGGCTGGCCACAGGAGTACAGGGGAGAGAAGCCGCCTGGAGGCTGGCCACAGGAGTACAGGGGAGAGAAGCCGCCTGGAGGTTGGTCACAGGAGTACAGGGGAGAGAAGCCACCTGGAGGCTGGTCGGTACAGGCCGAGAAGGCAGATTCAGCTACAGAGACACACCTAACGGATCCTGTTGGTACTACAGGGATACCTGGAGATGTGGGCGGTGACGAGGTTGGAGCAGACCCGACTGTAAAGAAAGAAGACGGGAAAACTCCAAGACAAGACGCTGGCAGTGGGAGCGATGGAAAAGAGGATGTTCTCGGTACAGAGGCACCCATGCAAGAGCAACACACAGCGGGGACAGAAGAAACGGCATCTGGCTCTACTGGGGCCTGGGAACAGCCCGTGATCACTTTTGGTGGGAAAGGATCAGAACCTGGAAAGTTTGATTACCCACGCGGGGTTGTGGTGTCGCCTGGCAACGAGATATTTGTGGCTGATAAGAACAGGCGAGTCCAAGTCCACAGCACAGAGGGGGTTTACCTCCGCCACTTCCCAACAGTTGTACCGGGTACAGGGGATAAGGACATGAAGCCGCATGATGTTTGTATGGACGGTAACGGCACGCTGTGGGTAGTGGGGCGGGGAGAGACAGCCCACCATGTTGTACAGTACAGCACGGACGGGACCGCCATGGCGGGGTTTGACTTGCAGAAGGGCTATTATGACCGGGGTATTGCGGTGGACATGCGCACTAACCACATCCTGGTGACTGATTGTGACCAAGGTACAGTTCATGTGTTCCGTCCGGACGGCTCCCTGGTGCGGACAGTCCGGCATCCACGGGGTGAGATGATACGCCCGGGGTACGTCACAGTGGATGGGGAAGGGAACATTCTTGTGTCGGACTGGAGAAGTTACTCTGTCTACGTGCATGACGAGTCCGGGAAGTTCCTGTTCCAGTTCGGAGGTGAGGGAAGTGGTGAAGGTCAGCTGAAGTGGCCCGCAGGCATCTGTACAGACAGCTCAGGGCACATCCTCGTGGCGGACTCTTGGAACGAGAGGGTTCAGATCTTCACACGTCACGGCGAGTTTGTCCGTACCGTCCGTACTAGGTCCTCACCGGAAGGCCTGGCTGTGGGGCCGGAAGGGCAGCTGGTTGTGACCAATCATTTGGACCATACTGTGGCTATATATACCAACTAGTATTAATCAGGCAACACTTTGGAGAAGGATTTGTTTCAAAACAAACAGAGTGGACGAAAATTTGTTGATTCAACTCTCCGTAATTGGTCTTCATAATTCTTGGAAGGTGTCATGAACTTTAATGTGACCAGAGGTTTTGTCCATTCTGGCCAATTGCAATGAGATAAATGTCTCCTTGTCCCAGAATGATTACGATAGAATAATAAACAACGCTTGTTCAGAAAATATTAATACATGCCGTCATACAGACAGATTTAATTACATTCTAGGAGGAGTTGTCCCTTTCTGTGTACAAAAAGGTACATCAAAGAATCGTCAGACCCAAGATTAATCAATAAATAATACGTTAAACCCCTAAATGTTGATTTATTCATACATTTGTACGTAGGACGGTAATTCACTTTTTTTTACATGTATAGTTGTATGTAGCAGACCGTACGTATATCACTGTATTGTGCTGTGCCAATAAAGGTTGATGATTATTAGGTTTTCTGTCGGACAAATATAGGAATGTTGCTATTCAGTGTGTATGGTGTAATCAGGAAGTAGACCTGTATATAGTATGCTGTGCGGGAGGTAGAGTTCTGTGAGAGGGTCTGCATGCTCTTTTACGTAAGGCGTAGGCAGCCTATTTTTATTTCCCGTAATTCGTAGGGAAAACCATCTTATGTACGTGATTCGTAGCGAGGCTACCAAACTTAGCGTAATTGCCTGCCTTGATTTAGCGTAATGCGTAGGGAGTTCTTCTTAATTCTTAATAAGAAAGCCATGACCTTAATCTTTTCCGTGTTCAACTGTAGAACAATCCTTTGACATTGACGCTCGACTGCATTAAGAAGGGTACAAGCCTTTTGCGCCAACAAAACTTTACCATAAGGCTCGCGCTGAAGGTGTCGCCAAAAACATTCAATAGAACTAGACGTCTCACAGCGGTGTCTAGCGGTAAATGAGAAAACTGCACCGCTTCTTTCGCAATAAACAATGCGATTCTTCAATTTACCAACGCAGACTGGGCTTGCTATAACGACATAGGAGGTTTTAAAAGATGGTATCAACTATTTTTCTGTACAGGAATGAAGTGAAGTTCTTGCGGTATGATTGCACCACTATGAGTGTTAAAATGATAAATTGTCTGAATTTTCTGTCCTGTTTTGATAATCATGCAACCATTTCATCATCAAGTAGAATGTTGAAGTAAAAATGTTGATTTTGTAATTCATTATCCGTTATTCTGAGTGTTCTTTGTTCGAAAAAAGAGCAACTTGAGAACATCATGATCCACCCACCCCCAACATCTGCTTGAAGACAGTCCGTAACCTTTGACCCACCCGTCCAGTCCCGCCGCTTTATTACGCATGTGCAGTCCTACCGACCAATCAGCGCGCTCCACGGCACAGCCCGGTCCGTGTTGTCCCAGCTGTAGTTTCTGTCCGGGAAGTACACGTAAAACTTCATACTTTCCTCCGGGAAAACACAGAAAACGTCGCTTCTACGGACTGGGAAACACTCTGAAAACAACATGGACATGACTACAGGTGAGTTTATGCGTCTGGGAAGGCGTGCAGGTTTATATAAACGGTAGTAAACGTGTAAAAACCTCGTGCGGTTCGCTGTGGTTTGGTGTTGTTACTTCCGAGTGTGGTTCTACACACAACGTGTGAAAGTTTCGGCTTGAAAAGTCGCTAGAATAGTCTGTAAGTGTTCATATGTAAGGTGTAACGTTAAGGAAAGTGTGAAGTAACGTTATAGCAAAGTGGTTAGAAAGAACTGTACGAAAACGTACACGTTACTCGGGCGTTGTGATCTGAGAAGATATAATATTTAACGTTAGCGTTATACTACTAGAGCTAGCTAAGCACCTCGGATCTTGATTTGAGTAACTAGATGTTTATGTTACAGTGTTAGAATGAATGAAACTTGATATTAATTAGCAAGTCATGCGGACCTGTCTAAGGGGCGGGGTCACGGGACCTGCTGATAACATTGTTCCAAAATATAATATATATCCAAGTTTTTGTCACCTCATTTACGATAAATACAAAAGTATATCAAATGCAGAGGGCGATAAAGACATAACTACCCCATGGCCCATCAGCCTAAGTCTTTGAAAAACAGCATTATGCTTCATTCAAATGTTGTCTAATTGTTAGTTAATTGTCGTGACGATTACCAACGATAGATGGCTTTCAAAGGAAGAAGGGTCTACATTGTGACGTTCCTAATGGTCATATTTCCCTCAAGACAAACTATTACACATTTCCGTAAATAACAATGAAGGTCCATATATGGGTAGCAGACAGTATTTCATTAATGCCCCCCTGCGAAGGAGCATTCCTCACCTGTAATGAATCAGGTGTGAAAACTCACCTGTGTGACGTAAGAACGGTAAGACGGACCCTGAAGATGTAACTAGTGATTTTCTCAGATAGACTTCGTTAGTTACTCCGATGTTTCTCAGCTGTCTGATGGCTAAAATGACAATGAACGCGGAAGGTACGAAACACACTCGGTGCCCATTAGACTTTGATCATGGCCAGTAGTTCACGTCGAGATGGCTGGTGGAGCTACGCACCTAGTAGATACTGACAGTACTACAGGGATCAGCTGTTCAATAGAAGCCAGTTAATGTGTTTCGCATGTCAATTCTTGCCCGCATCAATCGAGAAGTCTTTGCGGCATTGTCGAGTAAAACTTCACTGTGCAATCAGAAACTAGATATTGTGATTAATGTCCAAAAAATAAAGAGTTCGCTACAAAACCATCCCGTTCCTTTAATTACTTGACCGTAAACAGCTGATCTTGTAGTACCAGCATTATCCGCTAGGTCCGTAGCTGCAGCCGCCATCTTGACATAAACTAGCGGCCGTGATCAAAGTCCAATGGTTGACGAGCTGGTTTTCCGCCTGCCACGTTGATTGGTATTTCAGTTAGGAGACATCTGAGAAAGTTTTTCTTGAAGAATCATTCTGCCAATAGTTTAAGGAGTCTTACCGTTACGTCACACAGGTGAGTTTTGCCTGCTTCACTACAGGTGAGCAATGTTCTTAACGTGTCTCGTTAGACAGGCAGCCATTTTGGTAAACAACTTTAATTTTTTTCACCTCAAGACTTTCACTGCCCTTCACGTAATAAATCCGTGTATCAAAGGTAATCAAAGAAAGTTTAAAGATCCTTTGTCCCCTTTATTTTGAAGGTACGTGTATGAAGCCAGCTGGTGAACCTGACACAAAGAGACCACATAAATGTCTTCAATGTTTCTTTTATTGAGTAGATGTCACTTGGTGGGTAAGATAAGTTTGACTTTACAATTTTGTGGTGTTCACAGTTGCACTTTGAACATCTTTTGCTACTGTGAATAGGATAATGACCATGTAAGTGTCTCATGGTGGCAGGGTTTTATCAGTGTCCTGATCTCCGCCCCGCCCCTCGGCACGTCCGCGTGACGTGTTAATGATTGTTGGACAGAACAAACTCTCTGGAGTGGTCTGAGCTGACGTCACGGGGAGAGCCAAGCACTGTGAGATGTAAACAATTACATCACGAGTACAAAGTAGGCTTAGCGTGAATTTAGTGGTGCTTACTCCATGGATGTTAATGATTAATGATTACAGAAACTTAAACCCAAATGTCGACGATTCTAAAATAACCACATGTATGGCTTCTATGTATGCAGACATAGATGGGTGGGCGTGTAAAACAGTAGTTTTACATCTGCAATTTAAATAGCATATTTTTTATGAACATATACATGTAGGTATGCTATGTATGGATTACACATAACAACGTTCTGATCTATATCCCCGCCCCTCGGCCCGTCCGCGTGACGTGTTAATGATTGTTGGACAGAACAAACTCTCAGGAGTGGTCTGAGCTGACGTCATGGGAGGGCAAAGTACTCGGGAGATTTACAAACAACTTCAGTACAAGTTCCAACTGCGCTTAGTCTTAGGTCACATTTCCAAACCGGGCCCCGGCAGAGATGTCTGCGGAAACGCAAAGTAAAAGTGTTTACCAAGGAATATACACAAATTATGCCAATGACTAATATTGTTTACGTTTTGTGTGTTTTATTGCCTTTTATATCACATTTTTCGTTTCCGAAAGCTGCCCTGCCGGGCCCCGGGTTGGGAATTGTAACCCAGGCATTAGTGTGCACTGAATGGTGCTCAGTCCCCAGATGTTATAAAAATTAACGGTGGTAGTTTAATATGATTACAGTGAAATGTTTTCTTGTCAGATTATCAGAAACAACACAGTATCAACTCAGTAAGCTGTAACAAGGTTTGAACTGCTCATGCGCACGGCCAAGGGAGAAGGCCCCTGATTTGTAGTTCTTGTTTCTTCAGACACATGTCAAGACGTGTTTTCGTCATGTCTCCGGGCCTTCAACTTAGAGGGATTGTCCACAATGCATCGACCAAATGCATCACATTTCAAAATGCAGAAATTAATTTATTCTTTAATCTTGTGCCCTGCATAAATTGCTATATGTATGTGGCTACCATCTTGTAGCTATATGTACGTCGTACCCTTTTAGACGTACAACGTGTGCAGAGTAAGATCGGCCCAGTGACGTTTTATCGTCTGTTTTCAGGATGGCAGGTCCGGTCCGAGAACGAGTCACTGCTGCCGACAGGCGCCATTTTGATTTTATGGAAACTTTGCTCCGTATTTCCGATGAACTCACAGAAGAGGAAACACAAAACGTGAAGCTGTTCTGCCGACACCTGATCCCCAGAGGCCATGCGGAACAACTCAGACGGGCGGTGGACGTTTTCAACAAACTGATAGACCTGGACAAGATCGACCAGGAGAATCTCGACTTTATTGAAGAGATCTTGGAAAGAATCGGACGACAGGACCTGATTCGGGACGTTCTGCGGCGGTTCCAGCCGCCTGACCGAGAGATTCCGGAAAATCCCGAACTGCAGCCGGGAAATCCCGAACTGCAACCGGGAACAAGTCAGGAGGTGCCAAATGCAGAAGGTGAGTATTATTTAAGTAAAAATTATTGTACGTGAAGCCTCAATCGAGTCAGCTGCACCTTTCTACTTTGTCCTAAGATACTGAACTGACCTAAGATATTTTTTCAATGAATATGCTCTTCAAATTGAAAACATTTGAAACCTTTCTGTAAAGTCATTTTATTTTTCAAGTAGCAAAAACATATCTATGCTTAATGATTGCAGGAAATGTCACGTCCAATACCTACGTCGTCGTGCACGGCCAAGTGCGCATGATCCAGGAAACTCTGGATCGTCTAAGGAACAACATAGCAAGGTTATCTAGTACCAGAAGGTCACAGGTCAAGTTCAGAGGTTACAAGAAACACAAGAGTATTCTGGTGCACTTCTCCATACCGCGGGAGAACACGGCGGTGCTGAGGCACATGGCGGATCACTCCGACCCGAGACTTGTCTACATGGGCGTCAAGTCACTGCAGATCGACGCTGAAGTTCCCATCAAAGTCCAACAAGAGGCGCTGTGTTACGGTGACTTGACTTCTTTTAATCTTCATATGTACTCCATTTGTGAATTGTAAACTTTTGCAGGTCAATCAAAGTATATAGATGTTACTCAGCAATCGATTTGATTTTCCGACTTTCCGACCGTCTATAACTACCATTGGACTGAAACTGAGAGCAACTGCATGTTCGACATGTAAATAGAGATATTTCTACTTGTACAAGCAGGTTTTTGAGAGATGTTATATCAAACCCTATGTTTAATGATGTTATATGCCATCCCTGACGTGTTACAGATGTCAAGAGGCAACTGCCTGTAGATGACATCGAGGTGGGATGCAGTACCCGGACCAAACACCAGAGGGCGCCCCAGGGCTGGACCCGTCTGTCTGCCCTGAACCTGTTCTCGGACGCCCTGCCGCTCCATCTGCAGGCAGCCGCGAGTCTGGAGTACCAGGGCTTCTCCTACAGCCTGGTCCAGGCTCTGGTGAAGAAGGACCGGCTCAGAGAACACCAGATGAGGCAGGCCATCCAGAACCTCAGGAACGCAGAGGTGGATTCCAACACGCTCCGTCAGAAGGCAGAGGTGGATTCCAACACGCTCCGTCAGAAGGCAGAGGTGGATTCCAACACGCTCCGTCAGAAGGCAGAGGTGGATTCCAACACGATCATGACTTTGCGCTTCAAGCTCATTATCACAGAGAACATGCTGAAGGAGGCCCACAAGAAAATCACAGCTCTTGAAGAAAGGCTGCAGAAGGCTCAAGAATATGCAAAGAAGGTCGCGAAGCAGGCACCATCCCGCAAGATCACGAGAGAGAAGTCGCCTGGATCCCCACCACAAAAGTCCAGGGGAGAGAAAACGCCTGGAGGCGGGCCACAGAAGTACAGGGGAGAGAAGCCGCCTGGAGGCTGGTCACAGAAGTACAGGGGAGAGAAGCCGCCTGGAGGCTGGCGGAAACAGGTTGTGATGTCAGCAGATGGATCTTCAATGACAAATCTAGCGGGTCCTGTTGGTACTACAGGGATACATAGAAATGTGGGTAGCAATCCGAGAGAAAACACGACTGTTAAGGAAGAAGACAGGAAAACTCGAGGACAAGACTCTGACAGTGGGAGCGATGGAAGAGAGGAAGTTCTCGGTAAAGAAGCGCCCACGCAAGAGCGAAACACAGCGGGGACAGAAGGAGCGGCATCTGGCTCTACTGGGGACGTGAAACAGGGTGCGGTCACTTTTGGTGGGGAAGGATCAGAACCTGGAAAGTTTTCTTACCGACGCGGTGTTGTGGTGTCGCCTAGCAACGAGATATATGTCGCCGATGGCGGCAACAGGCGAGTCCAAGTCCACAACACGGAGGGGGTTTACCTGCGCCACTTCCCAACAGTTGTACCGGGTACAGGGGATAAGGACATGGAGCCGCATGGTGTCTGTATGGACGGTAACGGCACGCTGTGGGTTGTGGGACAGGGAGAGACAGCCGATCATGTTGTACAGTACAGCACGGACGGGACCGTCATGGCGCGGTTTGACCTGAAGAAGATCGGTTATTGCCGCGGCATCGCAGTGGACATGCGCACTAACCACATCCTGGTGACTGATCCAGACCACGGTGCAGTTCATGTGTTCCGTCCGGACGGCTCCCTGGTGCGGACAGTCCGGCATCCACGGGGTGAGATGACACACCCACAGTACGTCACTGTGGACGGGGAAGGGAACATTCTTGTGTCGGACTGGGGCACTCACTGTGTCTATGTGTATGACGAGCCCGGGAAGTTCCTGTTCCAGTTTGGAGGTGAGGGAAGTGGTGAAGGTCAGATGATTGGTCCCTACGGCATCTGTACAGACAGCTCGGGGCACATCCTCGTGGCGGACTATGGGAACGAAAGGGTTCAGATCTTCACACGTCACGGCGAGTTTGTCCGGACCGTCCGTACTGGGTTTCTGCCGGAAGGCCTGACTGTGGGACCGGAAGGGCAGCTGGTTGTGACTAGTTCGGATAAAGCCACTGTGACTGTATATCCTAACTACTGAGTTCCTGACCACTGAGTTAGATCTTTGATAAAGATTGAATGTTAACAGGACTTATCCATCCTAACCAATTATCCGGCCTACTTCGTGATGACTGAGGAACGGATGGACGGGGCGGAGGGCGGTACCGACTTCCTACGACCTTTGACCCGTTTGCCCAGGCAATACTTTTGGAAAATCACGTGTTCTCAGAAATTGAGTCCTACTTCTATCTGTTCCCATCTGTTTCGTCAGTCATCCTGGAGAAGACCAGAGGATCCGGTGATTCCCGGAAGCTCATTTTGTTATCCATCTTCATATTGCTTCATACAAGTACATAGATCTATGCTTAAAATACACTTTATGCGAAAGTCGAATCTTTTTAATAGCAAACGTGTCTAAAAACCATGGTAACTTTTGGGGTATGTCTGATTTGACAGATCAAAGTTTTATTAATTGATTATTGCTTCGTAAATAGCTTTGCAGACACAAAGGTCTTGCATGGCCATGGATTCCCTTTTAAACATCGGACATTGGTATTAATCAATTGGCAACACTGTGATATTTAAAAAAAGTCATCTTGTATATATTCTAAATTTGCGAAGACGGAATGAAGTTGAGAAGAATGACAGACTCGTCACAAACTCGAGGGTACCCTTCAGTTTGACCGATGATAACGACTATCCAACCAGCAGTGTACCGATGATGGTAAACGATGTGAGATTTTTTTTACCTGTAACATCACCATTTATCATCGGGACAGACTCGTCACAAACTCGAGCGTACCCTTCAGTTTGACCGATGATAACGACTATCCAACCAGCAGTGTACCGATGATGGTAAACGATGTGAGATTTTTTTTTACCTGTAACATCACCATTTATCATCGGGTAAACAATTAGATACAACATAAAGGTCTCTGCACAATGCCTAAAGATCGCAACTAACACGTCTTTGGTATCAGCGGTTGAATTTCGGGGGAATTGAATTGGATACTTTACGATGCTGTATTCAGTTTTACACGAATAAAAGCTCTGCTTTCTTTGCATAAAATTATCAAAGATCTTTGTGGTCTTACTTATGATACTGAGAACCAACCACGATTTCTGCAGTAATTTATCGACAATGGTACACGATGTGTGATTTTTTACCTGTAACATCAACATGTATCATCAGCTGAACAAATATATATTAAATACAGACCTCTACACAATGTCTAAAGATCGCACATTAACACGTCTTTGCTATCAGCGGTTGAATTTCTTGGGCATTGAATTGAATTGGATACTTTACGATGCTGTATTCAGTTTTACACGAATAAAAGCTCTGCTTTCTTTGCATAAAATGATCAAAGTTCTTTGTGGTCTTACTTATGATCCTGAGTACCAACTATGATTTCGGTCCCTGTGTAACACACTGCAAAAAGACGCGGCCAAATGAAAAGCATTGATAGGCATAGAATGTCCCACAAGGACCCCTAGCGGTACATGATGAAACTGAATGCTATTAAACTGAATGAACTGAATGTTCTGTAGAAATAAACAACGAGATTCTGCAATACCATCGCGGACTGGGCTTCAGATAAGGACCAACGAGGTTCTTAAAAGAAGGTATGTATCAACTGCCTTATCTAATTCGTGTGGGAACAAAGCGGCCATGTCGTAACATTGTAGAACATCCTTGTGGCGACAAAGTTTAATGAACAAATTGTCTGAATATTTGTTTTTGTTAAAAACATAGTGCCGCCATTCAATCTGCAAGCAGATGTTGGAAGAAACAATTGGGCCCCTAGTATGTGTCGAGATGCAACTTGTACTACGGGGATCAGCTTTTCAATAGAACACAATTCACCTGTTTTACAAATCACATATATGTACGGCGACGCCCATTCAGTATTAATGGAAACGCTAGCTTATTGTATCCCGACCTATTTTAGTCACTAGCGGGTCAAACCTCGCTATGCAATCAGATACCAGCGGTCTGGACCAAAGTCCAACGGATACAGAGTTCGCTACGAACCTGCCACGTTTACTGGTATTTCAGTCAACAGGCCGGAGACGGTTATACCTGTAGTAACGTCAGTATCCGCTAGGCGCGCAGCTGCACCTGCCATCCCGTCATTACCCAGTGGCCGTGATCAAAGTCTAACGGGTACCGAGTTTGTTTTCAACTGCCACGTTTACTGGTATATTAGTCCCCAGACAGGAGACTTCTAAGAAAGTTTGTCTTGAAGAATCAGACTGACGCTGGTTACACCTTAAGGAGTTTGTCTTACCGTCAAGTCACACAGGTGAGTTTTTAAACCTGCTTCTCTACAGGTGAGAAACGTTTGACGTGGCACTTCTGCCAGGCGGCCATTTTAGGTCAACGACTTTGAAAATTAAAAGAAAAATTCTTTCACCCTGAGACCTTTGTTTCTTGCTCTATATGTGGTACAACCTTGGATCAAAGGAATTCAGAGAAAGTTTACGGAATTCGTTAGTGTATGATATATAGCCTGATGGTGAGTCTGGAAGAAAGGGACCACATAAGTGTCTACTTAACTCACTTTGAATGGGAACATCGGTAGGATAATTTTTCATTACAATTCTATGGTATTCACAGTTGCACCTTAGAAGTCTTATGTTACTGTCAGTAGGATAATGATCATGTAAGTGTCTCATTGTGGCAATGACCTATCAGTGTCCTGATCTCCGCCCCGCCCCTCGGCACGTCCGCGTGACGTGTTAATGATTGACGGACAGAACAAACTCTCCGGAGTGGTCTGAGCTGACGTCATGGTGGGGGGCAAAGCACTGGGAGGTGTAAACAATTACATCACGAGTACAAATGAAGCTTAGCGAGGATTCAACGATGCTTACTCCACAGATGTTAACGTTGGTACTTAAAAAGAGTCTTGTTAAAGGTTAATGTTTACAGAAACTTACACTCACCGTCGGTAAAAGTATAATAGCCACATATATTGGTTTACTGGTTTACTGAGATACATTTAGCTCATTTATATGCCTTCTATGTTTGCAGAATTAGATGAGTGGGCGTGTCAAAGAGTAGTTTCACACCTGCACTTTCAATAATCTATGTTCTATGAACGTGTGAGTGTGTTATTTGTGGCACAAGGACCTAGATCAGTGTTGTGATCTCTGCCCCGCCCCTCGGTCCGTCCGCGTGACGTGTTAATGATTGTTGGACAGAACAAAATCTCAGGAGTGGTCTGAGATGACGTCACGGTGAGGGCAAGGTACTCGGAAATTTGCAAACAACTACGGTACAAGTTCCAACTGGGTCTAGCGTTTAGCGTGGATTGCATGTTTCTCAGTCGCCAGAAGTTAACGTTGGTACTTTAATATGATTACAGTGAACGGTCCCCTTATCAGATTATCACAAAGAACACAGTGAATAAGTTGGTACAAGGTCTGAACTGCGCATGCGCGGGGTCAAAGGTGAAGACCCCTGAATCCCTGACTTGTCCTCAGGATTTGTTACGTAGACAAATGTCTAGAGATGTTTCCTTATTGTTCGGGGTTCTTTAACTTTGAGATATTGACCACAATACATCTCACTGTGAATACACATTTTAAAATAAAGGAATTTCTAATTCTTTAACCTGCTGCCCTGCGTAAATTGTCACAAAAGTACAAGGCTTTTATCCTGTAGCATACATGGTGTCTGGAATAGGATGGGTTCAGTGACAGTGACGTTTCGTCTGTTTTCAGGATGGCAGGTCCGGTCCGAGAAAGAGTCACAGATGCCGACAGGCGCCATTTCGATTTTGTGCAAACTTTGCTCCGTATTTCCGATGAACTGACAGAAGAGGAAACGGCAAACGTGAAGTTGTTCTGTCTGCATCTGATTCCTGAAGGCCAATCGGAACAACTGAAGCGGGCAGTGGACGTTTTCCAAAAGCTGATTAAACTGGACAAAATTGACCAGGAGAATCTCGACTTTCTCGAAGAGCTGTTGGAAAGAATCGGGCGTCAGGACCTGATTCGGGATGTTCTGAGACAGTTCCAGCCGCCTGGCCGAGAGATTCCGGAAAATCCCGAACTGCAGCCGGGAACAAGTCAACAAGGATCAGATGCAGAAGGTGAGTTACAAGCAAGAAAATTATGGATAAACCTCAAACAAAAATGGTATT
>NC_049995.1:18705990-18709253 GCF_000003815.2 Branchiostoma floridae
GACTTGTTGTCAATTAACATTAACACTTTCATGCTACTTACATTCCAGGAAATGCTACGTCCACACTACGTGGTCGTGAACGGCCAAGTGCGCATGATCCAGGAAACTCTAGATCGCCTTAGAAACCACATAGCAACGTTATCTGGCAGCAGGAGGTCACAGGTCAAGTTCAGAGGTTACAAAAAGCACAAGAGCATCCTGGTGCACTTCTCCATACCGCGGGAGAACACGGCGGTGCTGAGGCACATGGCGGATCACTCCGACCCGAGACTTGTCTACATGGGCGTCAAGTCACTGCAGATCGACGCTGAATTTCCCATCTGTGTTACCACACGACGAGTCTGTGTACAGTGAGTCGACTTTGTATTTTTCTTCATGGGCAAGAAGTTGTACTTATTAAAGACCAAGCTGTTATTTCTCTAAAAATGTCTAAATTCAGGTGCTTCGAGTTGGTGTTTCAGTTTATGTATTGGGTGCTTTTTTTGGCCACGTCTGCATTTTCTTACAAGTTACATGTAAATTTTTGAGAAATAGAAAAAGGGAAAGAAAAATGACTGTCGTCACATTGTGTCGGTACTTAACAACATCTCTGATAAATTGTCACTAGCTGTCTTTTATACAGATCATGCCCTGTGTATTCAAAGTGTACTTTCCTTCAATCAGCGTCATCTAGACTGCATAACTGTTGATTTGTAAATGTTCTTTCACTTGCCTTTCAGGTGTCAAGAGACAACTGTCGGTCGATGACATCGAAGTGGGATGCAGTACCCGTTCCAAACACCAGAGGGCGCCCCAGAGCTGGACCCGCCTGTCTGCCCTGAACCTGTTCTCGGACGCCCTGCCGCTCCATTTGAAGGCAGCCGCGAGTCTGGAGTACCAGGGCTTCTCCTACAGCCTGGTCCGGGCTCTGGTGCAGAAGGACCGGCTCAGAGAACATCAGATGAGGCAGGCCATCAAGAACCTCAGGAACGCAGAGGTGGATTCCAACACGCTCCGTCAGAAGGCAGAGGTGGATTCCAACACGCTCCGTCAGAAGGCAGAGGTGGATTCCACCACGATCATGACTTTGCGCTCCAAGCTCAACATCACAGAGAACAGGCTGAAGGAGGCTCTTGAGACAAACGAGGTTCTTGAAGAAAAGCTGCAGCAGGCTCAAGAATACGCTGAGAAAGCTGCCAAGCAGGTGACATCCCACGTGATGGAGTACAGGGGAGAGAAGCCGCCTGGAGGCTGGCCACAGGAGTACAGGGGAGAGAAGCCGCCTGGAGGCTGGCCACAGGAGTACAGGGGAGAGAAGGCAGATTCAGCTACACAGACACACCTAGCGGGTTCTGTTGGTACTACAGGGAGACCTGGAGATGTGGGCGACAACCTTGGAGAAGACCCGACTGTAACGGAAAAAGAAACTCCAAGACCACACTCTGGCAGTAAGAGCGATAAAAGAGAGGATATTTTCGGTACAGGAGCAACCGAGCAAGAGCGACACACAGCGGAGGCAGAAGGAGCGGCATCTGGTCCCACTGGGGACAAGAAACAGGGTGTCATCACTTTTGGTGGGGAAGGATCAGAACCGGGAAAGTTTGATTACCCGCGCGGGGTTGTGGTGTCGCCTGGCAACGAGATATTTGTGGCTGATAAGGACAACAGGCGAGTCCAAGTCCACAGCACGGAGGGGGTTTACCTTCGCCACTTCCCAACAGTTGTACCGGGTGCAGGGGGTAAGTACATGGAGCCAGATGATGTTTGTATGGACGGTAACGGCACGCTGTGGGTAGTGGGGCGAGGATGGACAGCTGACCATGTTGTACAGTACAGCACGGACGGGACCGTCATGGCGCGGTTTGATCTGGAGAAGATCGATTATTTCCGCGGCATTGCAGTGGACGTGCGCACTAACCACATCCTGGTGACTGATGCATACCAAGATGCAGTTCATGTGTTCCGACCGGACGGCTCCCTGGTGCGGACAGTCCGGCATCCTGAGGGTAAGATGATACACCAACGGTACGTCACTGTGGACGGGGAAGGAAACATTCTTGTGTCGGACAGGGACAGTAACTTTGTCTACGTGTTTGACGAGTCCGGGAAGTTCCTGTTCCAGTTCGGAGGGAAGGGAAGCGGTGAAGGTCAGTTGCGAAATCCTTCAGGCATCTGTACAGACAGCTCGGGTCACATCATCGTGGCGGACCGTGGGAACGAGAGGGTTCAGATTTTCACACGTCACGGCGAGTTTGTCCGAACCGTCCGTACTGGGTTTAAGCCGGAAGGCCTGGCTGTGGGACCGGAAGGGCAGCTGGTTGTTAGTTTTTGGAACGATACTGTGACTGTCTATCCCAGCTATTAGTCATACTGCACTTTGGAGAAGGCTGTTATATTGTTTCAACACAAATGAGTGAACTTACCATTTTCTCAAACCAGTCCTTTTGCCTAATTTGTGCACAGGTGGAGGGGGCGGTGAACGCTACAGGCTTCAAATGGCCTTTGACCTTTTTTTTTAATATTAGACATCCGGAAGGTCACGTGTTTTGAACAATCAGACCTCAGTTGTTCTGAAGCAGAACTGAGAACATGTCGAAAAACTGTTGATACATCTCTCTGGAATCCATCTTTATAACGCGTAGAACGAATTATAAAATTACCCGTGACCAGAGTTTTTTTTCATTCCTCCAAAATTAGATTAAAGATCAACGTCACTTGATCACGGATTGTTCGCGATATGATGATCAACGCCTTTTCGCCCTTGTTCAAAAGAATCTGAATACATTTGATTATTTAGATAAATGCAATTACTCATGTGCATTCTTGGAGAAGAAATACTGTGTACAAATATACTTAAATACATTAAAAATATACATAAATACATTTTGAAAAATACGTTTAATCGACTGTATGAATCATATGTGAAACCCTATATGTTGATTTATCAATATATTTGTACGTTGGTTAATTCATTTGTACCCAATGTTTGCACGTATGTAAAATTGCATTCAAGAGATTCTATGGATGTCGCTGTCATTCTGATGGGTCAATGAAGATTGTATGACCTGTATTTTTGTGCTCATAATAAATTTTAATGCAGATGCCCATGTAACATCCATGCAACAGTTAGTTAATCTTTGGTAAAGTGTCTGGACACCATCTTGACATGTCGGGTTGGTTACAGATTTAGCAGGAGCAGACGAATACACTAACAGAAAAAGGATTGACTAATGAATGCTTTGTAAATAGCTTTTCATACCCATCCCTTCACAGGGTCGATACGA
>NC_049995.1:18709353-18737701 GCF_000003815.2 Branchiostoma floridae
TACGGTCCGCCATCTTGGATTTTGGGCTGATGACGTCATCAAATTAGCATAATTTGACAAACTTCGTAACATTGTTGCCAACAATATTTTAGGAAAACTCACCAAATTTGGTGGCTCTAGCGTAAGCCGTTCTGGCTTTATAGTACATCGAAGTTAGCGCGGGCCTCAAAAGCCCCCCCCCCCCGGTCTGAATAGGGTTAATCTCGAAGCAGATGTTGGAAGAAACATTTGGGCCCCTAGTATATGTCAAGATGCAACTTGTACTACAGGGATTAGCTTTTCAATCGAACATAATTCACCTCTTTTACAAACTAGAGTTCGGCGACCTCATACCTCCATGAAAATTTAAAGCTTTCGTAAATTTCATGCAATTGACTAAGACATTAACATAATGTATGCATGGTGTTGTTAATCATTGACTAACGTTCACATGTCACAATTATAAAATTCCCATTATTAATCATAAAGAGGTTTTGCAATTTTTACATAAATTATGCAAATAAGTTCCTCATTACCATATTTGGTATCTGCTTATATTCCACCTATCATAATTAACATGTGTTACATGTATTGAGGTCCAGTTATTGAAAACAATGGAACTGTTCAATTTCCTCATTAATTATGCAAATTCAGTCATCATTTGCATAACATGTATATCATTATGAACATCTTTGCCTAAGCTACCTGCATGCCTAAAATGCAGGCAATCCGTCGTTCCTTTCTGCAGTTATCCTCTTTGGAGTGTCTTGACAAAAACACCCCTGCAGTTCCACAATTGAATGTTAGGGGACTAAAACTTGCCCCACTTTGTCATGACGCTAAAAGATATCTACCACCCAAATGTCACGACCATATCACGTCCGGGACAAGAGATACATTGAAAAAACTGCTATGATAGAATATTCTCATTAATTATGCAAATGTACTCCTATTTTGCATAATTAGTATTTTATCTTGTACAACATTGTCTAAGGTACCTACATACCAAAAATCATGAAAAACCGTTATTCCCTTCTTGAGTTATCCTCGTCAGAAGTTTTTTACAAAAATGCCCCTGCTATCCCAAAACTAGACGCTAGGGGGCCCAAACTTATGTCATTTTTTCCTGAGCACAAGAGCTATCTAATACTTAAAAATCTTGACCATAGCATGTTCAGAACACCGAGATAGCAAAACCGGATGTTGCGCTGCAGTACCAAGGTCACACACCAGGGGGCCCAAAATTGACCTTGACCTTCGTCTTCCCAACCCCTACCCACATACCAAATATCATCGTAGTCCATCAAGAGATTCTCAAGTTATGCTGACCACAATATGCGGACACACAGACACACACACACACAGACACACACACAGACACACACACAGACACACTCAAAACTATACCTCCATTTTTTCATGGAGGTAATTACATATGTACGGCGACGCCCATTCAGTATTCATGGAAACGCTAGCGTACTGTATCCCGAACTATTTCGTCCCTAGCGGGTCAAACCTCGCTATGCAAATTGTCTGAATGTTGGATCTTGTTATAAACAAAGTACCACCATTGAATCACAAAGCAGATGTTGGAAGAAACATTTGGGCCCCTAGTATATGTCGAGATGCAACTTGTACTACAGGGATTAGCTTTTCAATAGAATATAATTCACCTTTTTTACAAATCACATATATGTACGGCGACGCCCAATCAGTATTAATGAAAACCCTAGCTTATTGTATCCCGAAATATTTTCGTCACTAGCGGGTCAAACCTCGCTATGCAATCAGACTCCAGCGGTCGGGACCAAAGTCCAACGGATACAGAGTTCGCTACAAACCTGCCAGGTTCACGAGACGCTTATTCCTGTAGTACCAGCAGTATCCGCTAAGTTGCACAGCTGCACCTGCCATCCCGACATAACCCAGCGGCCGTGATTGATCAAAGTCTAACGGGTAATTCAATGAGTTTGTTTCCCACCTGCCACGTTTACTGCAATTTATTTCAGTCCCCATACAGGAGACATCTGAGGAACTTTGTCTTTTATAATCAGACTAACACATATAGTCTTACCGGTACGTGACACAGGTGAGTTTTCGGTTTTCGCAGTACAGGTGAGAAATGTTCACTTCAGCCAGGCGGCCATTTTAGGTCAACACATTCATATTTTTATAGGTTTGGCTGTTCATGACGCACAGCCAGGGCTGCTACAAAGGCCCAGCCTTGCAGACACAGACAAGACAGTTTATCACTTACTCCTGTAACACTGCTCTTTTGTTTATTACTTGTGTGATCATCTTCTCTTCCTTGCGTTTATAGATTTATAGTGTTTTTGGCATCTATCAGTATCATGATCTCTAACTCCGCTCCTTCGGGAGGTCCGCGTGACGTGTTCATGGTTGTAGGACAAACACTCCAGTTTTGGTGAGCTGATAAAGGCCACATATAAGTATTCTGTGCTAAAATATGTTTGAAGAGGTAGCTGTGTGGGCCTGTCAAACCGTCTTTTGACAGCTGAAATCTAGATAAGTTATTATGAACAATTAGGATGAGGAGCTTGGGGAAGATCCGACAGTACAGGAAGAAGACAAGGCAAGACTCGTGCATTGGAAGAGGGGATATTCTGGGTTCAGAAGCACCCATGCAAGAACAACAAACTGCGGGAATGGAAGGAACTGCATCTGGCCCTACTGGAGACTTGAAACAGAACGTGATCAGGTTTGGTGGGGAAGGATCAGAACCGGGAAAGTTTCATCACACACGCGTGGTTGTTGTGTCGCCTAGCAACGAGGTATTTGTTGCTGATTGCAGCAACAGGCGAGTCCAAGTCCACAGCACGGAGGGGGGTTTACCTGCGCCACTTCCCAACAGCTGTACCGGGTACAGAGGATAAGGACATGCATCAGGACACCTCAGCACAGCAGCTGTGTTGGATCCTTCATACCCTAGTGTGCCTCATGCCTCAAGGTAACATGAACAGTGACAATGATGCCTGTCCGCCATGACAGTCACACCAAAACAGAACACACCGTCTTTGTCTTCTTTACCTTCTTTCCACTAACTTAGACAATTTTACCCATGTCGCTCTGAGGTCATTACATTCCTTACCATAACCGTAGCCACTCAGAATTACAGCATGATACCTTTTGTCGACGTACTAACGCTCACAATGCCTGCCCAACGATACATGACTGACATGCAGGAGCTAACAACGGTTTTAATAGAAAGGATTGTGCTTTTTTGGGCGTTGCAGGAATGACTACTGACTCCTCTTCGTGTTTCTAGCACGGCCAAGCTGGTTTTACTCCCGTCGGCCTTTGCGCCAGTAATCTACCTGACAGGAACCCGGAAGTACTGCAGCAACTGAGGCGCGTCGCGCGGACTATATTTAGTTGTGCTACAGGTCTTACCAATGAGATCAACGTTCTTAGTGTACGGCTGTGGGGAGTCCTCTATCAACGGGCCGAGTACACGGTTATTAAGTTTACAAGCAGATGTCAGAAAAACTTGCGGCTTGCACGTTGCACCTTAAGGCGTCCTTCGTACCATTCTTCACACAGGTGAGATTTCACACCTGGGTTACTTCACTCTTCGTGACTTGGCATCTAAGCAAGGAGGCCGTTTTAACTCAAAGTCTCAAAATACTGCATGCTATCTTGAGACTTTAATCGTTTTTATGTGATTAACAACAATGGATATCTTGTATCAAAGGAACTAACAGGAAATTTCGAGAAGTTCTCAATTTATTTGGAAGGTGAACAGGCATCTTAAACATAAATATCATCTGAGCCACACTCTCCGTTAAGGGATAGACAAGACGGTAGGTATACGGCTACACTTTGAATATACTTAACAAGAAGTTGAACCTGTATTTGTGGCAACGGCCTAGCGGTACCATAAACGATGTTTCCGCCAATCGCCACGTCTGTGTGACTTCTTCTTCTTTCGTTACTGCTAAGCCCTTGTGAAGGGATTATCAGCCGTGCGCATGGTGTTAGTTACAAGTGATGATTACAAATAAACGTAGGGGAAATAAAGTTAAACACTAAGGATATAAACAACTGCTATGTGGGTGCAAAAGACAAGACAAGTGAATATAGTGGGTTAGTGTTATTTACATACATACAAGGACGTGTAGGGGCGTCTCAATGCAGCAGGGCCCTCCCCGGTTCAGTTTTGAACTGGAAGAGAGACTCCGTCTCCGCCACACCAGGAGTGGTCAACGTTCCTGTTGATGGCCAAGTCATCAGTTAGTGAGAGCATTTGGGTCTCACATGAATTGCCATGGCTAAAACCGTGTTGGAGATCATACAATATGTTGTTAGCCTGAAAGTGTGTCATCATGGTGCTAGCAATGATGTGTTCCATTATTTCACAACAGATAGATGTGAGTGAGATTGGGCGGTAGTTTTCTGGTTTGGAGCGGTCACCTTTCTTGTACACTGGGGCTATATAGCTATGTTAGTCTCTTTCCAAGCCTCGGACACAATGCCGGTGTCTAGGTTTATCTGGAATATGACCTGAAGGATGGGACTGAGAACTGAACTGAGTTCTTTCAGGACACGGGCATGGACTTTATCTGGCCCAGAGGCTTTATGGATGTTTAAATTCCCCAACAGCTTAGCAACTCCATTTACCTGTATGTTGATCTCCTACATAAACACACGAGGACTAGGTTCTAAGTCTGGTAGGGGTCATCTGAGGGCGCATTGGTGAATACAGATTAAAACTGTTGATTGAGTAGGTCAGCTTTAGACTTACTGTCTGACACCAAGGTACCATTGTTCCTAAGATGGGAAACACCAGACCTCTCTGACTTAATGGATTTAAGAAAACTCCAAAACTTCTTGGTGCCTTGCTTTGCAGAGGGGTTATCGGTGCTTGACAGAACAAACCGGTGTTTGTTACCGGTGCTGAACAGACTAAACTTTACTAAGCCTGTGAGCTAATAATGACGACATATTTGTCTTTGGAGCCACAATGAGCATGTCAAACTGCAGGTTTACGCCTGCAACTTGAATAAATAATTCGTTATGAAAAATGAAGATGATAAACCTGTAAGTATGTTATTTGTGGCAAGGAAATATCTAATATCCTAATCTCTGTCCCGCCCCTCGGCACGTCCGCGTGACTTGGTCATGGTTGATGGACAGAACAAACTATCAACAGCCAGTGAACTGACGTCAGGGGGAAGGCAAAGTGCTCGGAGACTCACAAAGAGCTACAGTACATATTTCAACTGGGGTAATTGTGGACTGAAACTGCTTAGTTCACAACAGTTAAACATTGTTAACATTACTCAACATGATCATAAGTTACAGCGAAATGTCCCTTTGTCATGTATTCACTCACGGAGGGAACAGAATAAGCTTGTTTATGCTTTTGAACTGTGCGAGGTCGAACATAAAGGCCCCTAGCTAAAAAAACTTATGCCATTTCCAGGCGTGTTCGTATTATGTTGACGGGCCCTCGCCCTCGAAATGTTACCCCGTAGAGTTCCAAGAACACATACCTTCGCCAAATAGTCAAGGGTTATTATGAAGAGTGCCGGTTTGTGACCTTATGAATAGTTGTTATGATGGTTTTGTGCTATCATGAAGATCCATTCATAGCATCTCGAGTTATGCTGTTGACCTGCATGCACACCGACAGAACATCTTATCCACCATGACACAACCGAAAACATAACCTTCTTGGTAAGAAATAAGGCATTCCACACGGCAAGGTATACCGCCACGTGCCTATAATCCATTAATTGGTACTTATAATTACTTAGAAGTACACTGTGAGAAGAATAGCATCAGCTTAGTGATGTTTTATCGTGTTGTTTTCAGGATGGCAGGTCCGGTCAGAGAAAGCAGAGTCACAGCTGCCGACAGGCGCCATTTTGATTTTGTGCAAACCTTGCTCCGTATTTCCGATGAACTGACAGAAATGGAAACGGCAGATGTGAAGTTGTTCTGCCTGCACCTGATCCCGAAAGGCCAGGCGGCACAACTTAAGCGGGCGGTGGACGTTTTCCACAAGCTGATAGAGCTAGACAAAATCGACCAGGAAAATCTCGATTTTCTCGAAGAGATCTTGGAAAGGATCGGACGACAGGACCTGATTTGGGACGTTCTGCGGAGGTTCCAGCCGCCTGACCGAGAGATTCCGGAAAATCCCGAACTGCAGCCAGAAAACCACGAGCTCCAGCCGGAAAACGCCGAGCTCCAACCGGGAACAAGTCTGGAAGGGACAAGAGCAGACTGTGAGTGACATGTAGGAAATTTTAAACCTCCGTACAACTTGCCATGCACCTTATCTCGTCCTGAAGTAATTTTTCCAACCCTATTTAGACTTAAACTGATTAGATATGATCTATGAAATTGATCTATACTTCACACTTGAGATGAACATAGTATGAGTAGTAGGACCCAGGAATGTCTTGAAAGTTTGCCAATGATGTGCCAGGAAAGTATCTGTGAATTGATTAGTATTAGTATGAAGCATTATTTCTTACTTCCTGTTGTTTGGTCTGGCTATTGATCTATTTGGCCTCCTAGCTGTTTGCTGTGGCCCTGCAGGGACGGTTACTTGTACTTTTGTGTTTGCCGTTTCTTCGTTCTAGAATTGTTAAGGACCTTTGGATGGATTGTTATTTCGGTGAGGGACACCGTGAGCCTTTCTAATTTAATGGTATTAGCATGTTGTTGTAGATCTGTGGTGTGTTTTTTTAAAAACATCTGTTGATGTAATTTTGGCTGAGCAATTATTTAAAGGGCACTTTATACTCTTTGTCTGGTGATATCTAAGAAGTCTTACTTTGTACTACAACCCTGCGAATATGTGTACTATCATAATGTTACTTATCATATTGCGTGTGACAGCAGCCGCACCCATTTAGCTTCTCGTGGCAAGAAATGATCCTGTGACACAATGCGAAATGTACAAAAGAACGGACAAGGCCAGGGTAGTGTGCGTGGGTAGCTACAACCAGACTAATACTTCGCTACCGTAATTTGAATATGTTCGCAGATAATTTCGTGGCAATCCCGTTCCTCCTCAAATTAACCAACAAACTTTGGTATCAATCTAAAGGTGAGAAACTGGGCTGTCACATATCAACTCTACACTTCACACCAAACGCACCAACCGCAAAAACACCAAGTATTTCATGAAAGGAGGTTTGAGGCCACAGATGTCTTGTTTGTGATTGTTCCAGGCGATGTGCAGGGATTTTTTGACGATGTCATCAAAGAAGTCAGCCACAAGTGGGACGACCTCGCCTGGAAGCTGGGATTCCATGGTAACGAAATCAAAGTAATCCGAGACTTGGAGCGAGACCCTGACCACAGGTGCAGGGAAATGCTGAACCGGTGGAGAAACAGGGAGGGAAGGGGAGCTACTCTACAGGTGCTGATCCAAACCCTAAAGTACATTGGTGAAACTCGGACAGCGGAGAGCCTGGAAGGTTTGTATCATCGTTTTGTAAGAAATATTAAAATTTACCATCACGATCTATCCTTTATATAACAGTTCTGTTAAGGGTCAAGGGTCAAGGTTTACTAGAAAGTATTAGAAACCTCTCAGAATAGTTTGTGAAATAGCACAAACATCTTAATATCATATTGTATTTGCAGGAAATGTGACGTCCAACACCTACGTGGTCGTCCACGGCACAATGCGCATGATACAGGAAAATCTAGATCGCCTTAGAAACCACATAGCAATGTTATGTGGCACCAGAAGGTCACAGGTCAAGTTCAGAGGTTACAAGAAGCACAAGAGCATCCTGGTGCACTTCTCCATACCGCGGGAGAACACGGCGGTGCTGAGGCACATGGCGGATCACTCCGACCCGAGACTTGTCTACATGGGCGTCAAGTCACTGCAGATCGACGCTGAAGTTCCCATCAAAGTCCAACAGGGGGCGCCATTGTACGGTGCGTTCAGTTAGTGTTTCACTTCATATGCACTTAATTGTCAAATTTAGATCGCTACAAGAGTAAGGACATTACTATCTTTATGAAAGTTATTATCTACTATTCTTTTCTTTCGACGCTTTACCAAACCTCTGGCTATTGAATTCAGGGAAACAGAATGTTCCATTCCAGCACTTTCGGCCAAAAACCACATGACTAAAAGGAGCACGTTTCTGGAGGAACTTAAACTGTATTTGGACAAGAATGTCTTGTGGGTGATGTCATTTATTTATTTTTTATTCATTTATTGATCTTATCAAATACAATCCGTATATTTCATGATGTCATTTTCTTTCACAAATGTGTTCCAGAATTCAAGAGACGAAAACCCGTTGATGACATCGAAGTGGGATGCAGTACACGGACCAAACACAAGAGGGCGCCCCAGGGCTGGACCCGCCTGTCTGCCCTGAACCTGTTCTCGGACGCCCTGCCGCTCCATCTGCAGGCGGCCGCGAGTCTGGAGTACCAGGGCTTCTCCTACAGCCTGGTCCGGGCTCTGGTGCAGAAGGACCGGCTCAGAGAACACCAGATGAGGCAGGCCATCCAGAACCTCAGGAACGCAGAGGTCGATTCCAACACGCTCCGTCAGAAGGCAGAGGTGCATTCCAACGCGCTCCGTCAGAAGGCAGAGGTGCATTCCAACGCGCTCCGTCAGAAGGCAGAGGTGGATTCCAACACGATCATGACTTTGCGCTCCAAGCTCAACATCACAGAGAACAGGCTGAAGGAGGCTCTTGAGACGACCGCAGTTCTTGAAGAAAAGCTGCAGCAGGCTCAAGAATACGCAGAGAAAGCCGTCAAACAGATGGCATCCCACGTGACGGAGTACAGGGGAGAGAAGCCGCCTGGAAGCTGGCTACAGGACTACAGGGGAGAGAAGCCGCCTGGAGGCTGGCCGCGGGACTACAGGGGAGGGAAGCCGCCTGGAGAAACGCTACAGGAGTACAGGAAAGAGAAGCCGCCTGGAGGATGGTCGGCACAGGTCGAGAAGGCAGATGCAGCTACACAGACACACCTGGCGGGTCCTGTTGATACTACAGGGAGACCTGGAGATAAGGGCGACAAGCTTGGAGAAGACCGGACTGCAAAGGAAGAAGGCAAAACAGTTGCAATGCAAGATTCTGACAGTGATAGAAGAGTGGAAATCCTCGGTACAGAAGCGCCCGAGCAAGAGCGACACACAGCGGAGATAGATCTAGAAGGAGTGGCACATGGCTCTACTGGGGACTTGAAACAGGGAGTGATCACTTTTGGCGGGGAAGGAACAGAACCTGGAAAGTTTCAGTTCCCACGTGGCGTTGTGGTGTCACCTAGCAACGAGATATTTGTGGCTGATAAAAATAACGGGCGAGTCCAAGTCCACAGCACAGAAGGGGTTTACCTGCGACACTTCCCAACACGGGGTACGGTCATAACACAACATGATGTTTGTATGGACGGTAACGGCACGCTGTGGGTAGTGGGGGGAGGAAAGACAGCTGACCGTGTTGTACAGTACAGCACGGACGGGACCGCCATGGCGGGGTTTGACCTTAGGAGTAACCGTTATCTCCGTGGCATTGCATTGGATATGCGCACTAACCACATCCTGGTGACTGATCCAGACAAAGGTGCAGTTGAGGTGTTCCGTCCGGACGGCTCCCTGGTGCGGACAGTCCGGCATCCACGGGATGGGGAGATGACACTCCCACATTACGTCACTGTGGACGGGGAAGGAAACTTTCTTGTGACGGACTTAATAAATCACTGTGTCTACGTGTATGACGAGTCCGGGAAGTTCCTGTTCCAGTTCGGAGGGAAGGGAAGTGGTGAAGGTCAGCTGTGGAATCCTCACGGCATCTGTACAGACAGCTCGGGTCACATCCTCGTGGCGGACTATGGAAGGATTCAGATCTTCACACGTCACGGCGAGTTTGTCCGGACCATCCGTACTGGGTCTGAGCCGGAAGGCCTGGCTGTGGGACCGGAAGGGCAGCTGGTTGTGACTGATTGGGATAACCACACTGTGACTGCATTTCCTGACTGGCTGTGGGACCGGAAGGGCAGCTGGTTGTGACCAGTCGGTGTAACCACACTGTGACTGTTTTTCCTAGCTACTGAGTTCCTGACCACTGAGTTAGATCTTTGATAAAGATTTCATGTTGTTCCAACACAAACAGGACTAACCCAATATAACCAGTTTTCCGGTCTAGGGCGGAACCGACTTTTGATCCATCGCTCAGGCAATACTTTTGGAAAGTTACGTGTTCTCAGAGATTAAGTCCTACTTATATCTGTTCCCATCTGTTTCGTCAGTCATCCTGAAGAAGACCAGAGGATTCGGTGATTCCCGAAAGCTCATTTTGTTATCCATCTTCATATTGCTTCGTTCAACTACATAGATCTATGCTTAAATTACACTCAATGCGAAAGTCGATTCTTTTTAATAGCAAACGTGTCTAAAAACCATGGTAACTTTCGGGGTATGTCTGATTTGACAGATCAAAGCTTTATTAACTGATTATTGCTTCGTTAATAGCTTTGCAGACTCAAAGGTCTTGCATGGCCATGGATTCCCTTTTAAACATCGTACATTGGTATTAATCAATTGGCAACACTGTGATATTAAAAAAAGTCATCTTGTATATATTCTAATTTTGCGGAGACGGAATGAAGTTGAGAAGAATGACAGACTCGTCACAAACGCGAGGGTACCCTTCAGTTTGGCCGATGATAACGACTATCCAACCAGCAGTGTACCGATGATGGTCAACGATGTGAGATTTTTTTTTACCTGTAACATCACCATTTATCATCGGGTAAACAATTAGATACAACATACATGTCTCTGCACAATGCCTAAAGATCGCACATTAACACGTCTTTGGTATCAGCGGTTGAATTTCTTGGGAATTGAATTGAATTGGATACTTTACGATGCTGTATTCAGTTTTACACGAATAAAAGCTATGCTTTCTTTGCCTAAAATGATCAAAGTTCTTTGTGGTCTTACTTATGAAACTGAGTACCAACCATGATTTCGGTCCCTGTGTAACACCCGGCAAAAACACGCGGCCAAATGAAAAGCATTGATAGACATAGAATGTCTCACAAGGACTTCTAGCGGTACATGATGAAACTGGATGCTATTAAACTGAATGAACTGAATGTTCTATAGAAAAAACAATGAGATTCTTTATATCCATCGCGCACTAGGCTTCCAAGGACCAACAAGGTTTTTAAAAAAGGTATACATTAACTGTCTAATCCAATTCGTATTGGACCAGAGCGGCCGTGTCGTAATATTGTAGAACATCCTTGTGATGACAAAGTTCAACGAACAAATTTTCTAAATATTGGTTCTGTCATAATCATATAATGCCGCCATTTGAACTCCCCGCAGATGGAAAGGATAGGTGTCGGCCGCTAGTTTATATCGAGATGACAGATGTAGCATCACACCTTGCGGATTCTGCTGGTACTACATTTACCTGTTTGACAAGTTACATATGTACGGCGACGCCCAACAAGCATTAATAACAACCTTTACCCATATCATAGCCAAACTATTTTCGTCACTAGCGGGTAAAAGTTAACAATCAGACTCCAGCGGTCGGGACCAAAGTCCAACGGATACAGAGTTCGCTAGAAACCTGCCAGGTTCACTCGTATTTCAGTCAACAGGCCGGAGACGCTTATTCCTGTAGTACCGGCAGTATCCGCAACGTGCGAAGCTGCACCTGCCATCCCGACATTACCCGGCGGCCATGATCAAAGTCTAACGGGTACCGAGTTGGTTTCCAACTGCCACGTTTACTGTAATTTCTATCATTGCCTAGACCATGAGCAGAGACATCTGAGGAATTTGTCTTAAACAATCAGACTAACACTGGTTACACCTTAAGGAGCCCGTACTACCGGTACCGTTACGTCACACAGGTGAGTTTTTACAGTACAGGTGAGAAATGTTCACTTCAGCCAGGCGGCCATTTTAGGTCAATGACATGACTGGTTTTTGGTACCAGGAGACTTTGAATGTTTTGAATGACTTATTATTCAGGATATAAGACGATAAGAAATTTCATAACTATAGCGTTTCCATATTTGGAGGGTATACGGGTCTAGGTGTACGGGCGTTTGTTTCTAATTCTGGGGAACGTGATGTAAAATAATTAAATTGGTGACGTCAGCGAAACACCTAATCTTGTGTCTAAACAAAGTGGTTTCAAATTATATGGAGCGTTTTTAAACTTCAAGTTTCAGAAGTATATTTTTTTTTAGTTTTGTTATTCAGCACGCACAGCCATACCTGCCCACCTAACCTGTGGATATTACAAAGTGCTTGTCAAACTCACAAAGACAAACGCATTTCATAACTTGCTCTTCTAATTGCAACACCCTTTGTTCATTCTAAGTAAAATTCACAACGATCATCTTCTCTCTCTCTCTCTCCCCCTCTCTCTCTCTCTCTCCCTCTCTCTCTCTCTCTCTCTCCCTTGCTATTAAGGATAGTTTTAGCATCTATCAGTATCATGATCTCTAACTCCGCCCCTTCGGCAGGTCCTCGTGACGTGTTCATGATTGTTGAACAAACATTCCAGCGTACGTCAGCTGATATTGACCACATGTATATATACCATATGTATTTTGAGTTTAACATATGTGGGTATGGATGTCAAACTGCAGTTTTGCAACTGCAATTTAAGATATCTATGTTATCATTAATAGTTAACATGATCAACATATAAGACGTTACTTGGGGTAAAGACTTATCTATATCTTAAACTCAATACCTCGGCACGTACGGGTGACGTGTTAATGATTGTTAGACAGAACAAACTCTGCGGAGTCAATGAACTGACTTCATGGTGAGAACAAGGTTCTTGGGAATTGACAAATAACTACAGTGCACGTTCCAACTGGTGAACTAGAGGGTGCTCAGTCCCCAAGAATCATCGTTGGTACCTAAATAGTTACTCTGAAATGTCCCTTCGTATATTCAGAAGGAATACAATAAGCTGAACAGCGCATGCGCAAAGCAAGCGTGAAGGTGCCTAACTTGTACTTCTGAGCTCTTGTGTGGACCATGATTGACACATGTCAATCCTACTTTTTTTTTATTTCTGATATGCCTTTAGTTATTAATACACATTTTAAAATGCAGACGGTACTTTATTCTTTAAACTGACCTGTGTCAGTCGCTATGAAGTTGTGTGGCATGCATTGTATTACTTTATCTCACTCTGTGGCATCTTTGTGGAATACATAAACAACCCCATGAACGTTGGCCCTTTTAATACTGCCTTATGCCACCGGTAAATCTACTTTTGATAGTGGAATAAACAAACAGTAAATAAACCTGTTGCATGGCATGAACTGTTTCAAAGCTACATGATTACCATCCTGAAGCAATATACGTTTGACCTAGACTTAGGCATACAGTGGGTGCAGAATAGGATCAGTTAAGTGGCATTTTATCGTGTCGAAACCTATCAGTGTCCTGATCTCTGTCTACGCCCCTCGGCACGTCCGCGTGACGTGTTAATGATTGTTGGACAGAACAAACTCTCCCGAGTCAGTGAGCTGTCCTCACGGTGGGGTCAAAGTACTCGTAAACAATTACAGTGCAATTCCTACTGGACCAAAAGACGCTCAGGCCACATTGTTACTTAAACATAGTTACAATAACGTGTCTGTTTGTCATGTGTCTAGGAAGAACAAAATAAGCGGGTGCAAGATTTGAACTGCGCATGCGCAAGGTCAAATGCGAAGACCCCTAACTTCTGATCCAAAAGTCTTGTGTAGACAATTCTTGACACCTTTTTATACCTGTTTATGTCTTATGGTCCTTGAACGTTGACATATTACTCACAATGGATCACGTACTGGTAACGTACATTTCAAAACGCAGGAGTACTTTATTCGTTAAGCTTCTGCCAAGCATAAATCGTTATGAGTTGCATGGCCTGCATCCTGTAGCAATGTGCACGTCTTACTAATGAACGTTTTACCGTCTGTTCTCAGAATGGCAGGTCCGATCCGAGAAAGCAGAGTAACAGCTGCCGACAGACGCCATTTTGATTTCATGGAAACGTTGCTCCGTATTTCCGATGAACTCACAGAAGAGGAAACGGCAAACTTAAAGATCTTCTGCCTGCATCTCATTCCTAAGGGCCAACTAGCACAGCTTAGGCGGGCAATGGACGTTTTCGTCAAGCTCATGGAACTGGACAAAATCGACCAGGAAAACTTGGAGTTTATTGAAGAAATCTTGGAAAGAATCGGCAGACAGGACCTGATTCGGGACGTTCTGCGACGGTTCCAGCCGCCTGACCGAGAGATTCCGGAAAATCCCGAACTCCAGCCGCCTGGCCGAGAGATTCCGGAAGATTCCGAACTCCAGCCGGAAACCCCCGAACTGCAGCCGGAAACCTCCGAACTGCAGCCGGAAACCTCCGAACTGCTCCCCGAAACCCCCGTACTGCCGCCAGAGAACCCTGAACCCCAACCAGAAAACCCAGAACTCCAACCAGGCGAAAGCAATTCATATCAAGCCAATGAAGGTGATTTTTAATGTATTAACATACAATTATTTCTAACGCCTTACTATTTTATACGCTTTTATATTTCTACAACGTCAAGTACAGCTTTCCTAGTCCAAAACTCTCATTTCTACGTGGAGAAGAATGTAGAAATATTTGAGATGTTTTTTAGATATTTCTGTAAATTCCTGTTTTAATTGGCATAAACGTGTCAATGTGTCTGCAAATTCATTTTTGATTCACATTAACATATCAAAAATTATTCATTGAAGGAACTACAACGTCCAACATCTACGTGGTCGTGCACGGCACAGTGCGCATGATCCAGGAAACTCTAGATCATCTAAGAAACTGCCTGGCAACGTTAATTGGCACCAGAAGGTCACAGGTCAAGTTCAGAGGTTACAAGAAGCACAAGAGCATCCTGGTGCACTTCTCCATACCGCGGGAGAACACGGCGGTGCTGAGGCACATGGCGGATCACTCCGACCCAAGACTTGTCTACATGGGCGTCAAGTCACTGCAGATCGACGCTATCAAGGTTCAACCGGGAGCGCCTGTGTACGGTGAGCTGACTTTGTGTTTGTCTTCATATGCTTGTAGTTGTGATTATCATAGACTTAGTTGGTATTTCTCTACGGGTCTGAATTCAGGCGCATTCAGTTGGTATTCCAGTTTATGTATTGAGTTGTTTTATTTTGGCAATGTTTACATTTTTCTTCTAAGTTACAAGAAAATTTTAGAGAAAAGGAAAAAGGATTATCGACGCTCTCAACGTCACTTTTCGTAATAGGTACTTTACAACATGTCTAAAACATGTCTAATAGATGTGTAATAGATTGTCCCTAGCTGTCATTTTCTATACAGATAAAGCTCTATGTACTAGAAATGCACTTTCCATACATCAGAACCATCTAGACTGCTTTTTTGTTGATTTGTGAAGTTCTTTTCACTAAATGTCTTTCAGATGTCAAGAGACAGCTGCCTGTTGACGACATCGAGGTGGGGTGCAGTACCCGGAACAAACACCAGAGGGCGCCCCAGAGCTGGACCCGCCTGTCTGCCCTGAACCTGTTCTCGGACGCCCTGCCGCTCCATCTGCAGGCAGCCGCGAGTCTGGAGTACCAGGGCTTCTCCTACAGCCTGGTCCGGGCTCTGGTGCAGAAGGACCGGCTCAGAGAACACCAGATGAGGCAGGCCATCCAGAACCTCAGGAACGCAGAGGTGGATTCCAACACGCTCCGTCAGAAGGCAGAGGTGGATTCCAACACGCTCCGTCAAAAGGCAGAGGTGGATTCCAACACGATCATGACTTTTCGCTCCAAGCTCGACATCACAGAGAACAGACTGAAGGAGGCCCTTGAGACGATCACAACTCTTGAAGAAAAGCTGCAGCAGGCTCAAGAATACGCAGAGAAAGCCGCCAAGCAGGTGGCATCCCACGTGACGGAGTACAGGGGAGAGAAGCCGCCTGGAGGCTGGCCGGCACAGGTCGAGAATGCAGATGCAGCTACACAGACACACTTAACGGATCCTGTTGGTACTGCAGGGATACCTGGAGGTGTGGGTGACAAGGTTGGAGCAGACCCGACTGCAAAGGAAGAAGACGGGAAAGTTCTCGGTACAGGACCACCCGAGCAAGAGCGACACACAGCGGAGACAGAAGGAGCGGCATCTCGCTCTACTGGAGAGTTGGAACAGGTTGTGATCACTTTTGGCGGGATGGGAACAGAACCTGGAAAATTTTATCATCCACGCGGGGTTGTGGTGTCGCCTAGCAACGAGATCTATGTGGCAGAAAGAGACAACAGGCGAGTCCAAGTCCACAGCACGGAGGGGGTTTACCTGCGCCACTTCCCAACAGTTGTAACGGGTACAGGGGATAAGGACATGCGGCCACATGATGTCTGTATGGACGGTAACGGCACGCTGTGGGTAGTGGGGCGAGGAGAGACAGCTGACCATGTTGTACAGTACAGCACGGACGGGACCACCATGACGCGGTTTGACATTAAGAATAGCTCTTATTACCGTGGTATTGCAGTGGACATGCGCACTAACCACATCCTGGTGAGTGATCCAGACCAATGTGCAGTTGAGGTGTTCCGTCCGGACGGCTCCCTGGTACGGTCAGTCCGCCATCCACGGGATGGGGAGATGACGCGCCCACGGTACGTCACTGTAGACGGGGAAGGGAACATTCTTGTGACGGACTTGATAAGTCACTATGTCTACGTGTATGACAATTCCGGGAAGTTCCTGTTCCAGTTCGGAGGTTATGGAAGTGGTGAAGGTCAGCTGAATGAGCCCCGCGGCATCTGTACAGACAGCTCGGGGCACATCATCGTGGTAGATACTGGGAACGAGAGGGTTCAGATCTTCACACGTCACGGCGAGTTTGTCCGTACTGTCAATACTGGATTTGAGCCGGAAGGCCTGGCTGTGGGACCGGGAGGACAGCTGGTTGTGACCAATTGGAATAACGAAACTGTAACTGTATTTCCTAACTACTGATTGTAGACGAGTTTTATCTTTCAAATGGACTTTATTTTGTTCCAAACTAAAAAAAAATGGACTAGCCAATTGGTCCACCAGTTCTCTTTCTTCATGATGACTGAGGACCGTATGGGGGCGGGGGGCGATTCCGACTTCCAACGGCCTTTGACCCATTGCTCTGACCAGACTTTCAGAAGGTCACATGTTCAAGAAATCGTATCCTACCTATATTTGTTCCCATCTGTTTCGTCAGTCATCCTGGAGAAGACTTGAGGATTCGGTGATTCCCGAAAGCTCATTTTGTTATCCATCTTCATATTGCTTCATACAAGTACATAGATCTATGCTTAAAGTGCACTTTATGCGAAAGTCGAATCTTGTCTAAAAACGTGTCTAAAAACCATGGTAACTTTTGGGATATGTCTGATTTGACAGATCAAAGCTTTATTAATTGATTATTGCTTCGTTAATAGCTTTGCAGACTCAAAGGTCTTGCATGGCCATGGATTCATTTTTTAAACCTCGTGCATTGCTATGAACCAAGCGGCAACACTGTGATATTAAAAAAAGTCATCTTGTATATATTCTAATTTTGCGAAGACTAAATGAAGATGAGAAGAATGACAGACTCGTCACAAACTCGAGGGTACCCTTCAGTTTGGCCGATGATAACGACTATCCAACCAGCAGTGTACCGATGATGGTAAACGATGTGAGATTTTTTTTACCTGTAACATCACCATTTATCATCGGGTAAACAATTAGATACAACATAAAGGTGTCTGCACAATGTCTAAAGATCGCACATTAACACGTCTTTGCTTTTAGCGGTTGTATTTTTTGGGAATAGAATTGAAATAGATACTTAACGGTGGCGCATTCAGTTCTACACCAATGAAAGCTGTACTTTCTTTGCATAAAATGATCAAAGTTCTTTGTGGTCTCACTCATAATACTGATTACCAACCATGATTTCAGTCCCTGTGTAACACCCGACAAAAAGGCGTTGCCAAAGAAAAGCATTGATAGACATAGAATATCTCACAAGGACTTCTAGCGGTACATGATGAAACTGAATGCTATTAAACTGAATGAAGTGAATGTTCTGTAGAAATAAACAACGAGATTCTGCAATACCATCGCGGACTGGGCTTCAAATAAGGACCAGCGAGGTTCTTAAAAGAATGTATATATCAACTGTCTTATCTAATTCGTTTGGGAACAAATCGGCCTGTCGTAACATTGTAGAACATCCTTGTGACGACAAAGTTTAACGAACACATTCTCTGAATGTTGCTTCTGTTATAAACATAGTGCTTCATTTAATCTCCAAGCAGATGTTGGGAAGAAATATTTGGGCCGCAAGTATATGTCGAGATGCAACTTCACACCAGTTGATACTGCTGATACTACAGCAATTAGCTTTTCAACAGAAAATAATTCACAAATTTGTTTACAAATCACAAATGTACGGCGACGCCCATTCAGTATTAATAGGAACGCTAGCTTATTGTACCCGAACTATTTTAGTCACTAGCAGGTCAAACCTCGCTATGCAATCAGACTCCAGCGGTCGGGACCAAAGTCCAGCGGATACAGAGTTCGCTACAAACCTGCCATGTTTACTCGTATTTCAGTCAACAGGCCGGAGACGGTGATACCTGTAGTACCGGCAGTATCCGCTAGGCGCGTAGCTGCACCAGCCATCCCGACATCACCCAGTGGCCATGATCAAAGTCTAACGGGTACCGAGTGTGTTACCCAATTGCCACGTTTACTGGTATATTAGTCCCCAGACAGGAGACATCTAAGAAAGTTTGTCTTGAAGAATCAGACCAACGCTGGCTACACCTTAAGGAGTTTGTCTTACCGTTACGTCACACAGGTAAGTTTTTGAACCTGCTTCACTACAGGTGAGAAACGTTTGACGTGGCACTTCTGCCAGGCGGCCATTTTAGGTCAACGACCTGAGAATACTTTCCTTTATTTTGAGACTTTCGTTCCTTTTTGTGTGGTGAAAGTTTGAATAAAGGGAGTTCAGAGAAATTGTAAGGAATTTGTTTATTTACAAAGCCCGATGGTGAGCCTGACACAAAGGGACCGCATGAATGTCTTCAAAGCTACTTTGAATGGGTGGGCGGATAGGATATTTTGAATTACATCTTATAGTATTCACAGCTGTACTTTAGATATCTTAATCATGATAATGTTAATAGGATAATGATCATTTAAGTATCTCATTGTGGCAAGGACATATCAGACCTATCAGTGTCCTGATCTCCGCCCCGCCCCTCGGCACGTCCGCGTGACGTGTTAATGATTGTTGGACAGAGCAAACTCTCCGGAGTGGTCTGAGCTGACGTCACGGTGGGAGCCAAGCACTGGGAGATGTAAACAATTACACCACGAGTACAAATTAGGCTTAGCGAGGATTCAACGGTGCTTACTCCACGGATGTTAACGTTGGTACTTAAAAAGAAGTCTTGTTAAAGGTTAATGTTTAAAGAAAATTAACCCCAGCGTTGGTGATAGTATAATAGCCACATATATTGGTTTACTGGTTTACTGAGATACCTTTAGCTCATATATATGCCTTCTACGTTTGCAAAATTAGATGACTTGGCGTGTGAAACAGTAGTTTTACACCTACAGTTTCAATAATCTATGTTCTATTAACATGTAAGTATGTTATTTGTGGCACAAGAACCTATCAGTGTCCTGATCTCTGCCCCGCCCCTCGGCACGTCCACATGACGTGTTAATGATTGATGGACAGAACAAACTCTGTGGAGTGGGTGTGCTGACGTCACGGGGAGGGCCAATCAATGTTCTATGAGTAAAAATGTTATTTGTGGCGAGGGCTTACCATGATCTCTGTCCGCGTGACGTGTTAATGATTGATGGACAGAACAAACTCTCCGGTGGAGTGGTCTGAGCTGACGTCACAGGGAGGGCAAAGTACTCGGAGATCCACAAACAACTTCAGTACAAGTTCCAACTGGGCTGGGTGTGGGCTGAATGGTGCTCAGTCCCCAGATGTTAGCGGTGGTAGTTTAATATGATTACAGTGAACTGTTTTCTTGTCAGATTATCAGAAACAACACAGTATTAACTCAGTAAGCTGATACAAAGTTTGAATTGTTCATGCGCACGGCCAAGGGTAAAGGCCCCTGACCTGTAATCGTGAGTTCTTGTGTTCTTGAGACACATTTCAAGACGTTTCTCTTCATGTCTGGGGCCTTCAACCTGGAGGGATTATCCAAATGCATCACATTTCAAAATGCAGAAATTACTTTCCTTAACTTTCTACCCTGCATAAATCGCTATAGTTATGTGGCTACCATCCTGTAACTATTTGTACGTCTTTTAGACGTACAACGTGTGCAGAGTAAGATCAGTGACGTTTTATCGTCTGTTTTCAGGATGGCAGGTCCGGTCCGAGAAAGAGTCACAGATGCCGACCGGCGCCATTTTGATTTTGTGCAAACCTTGCTCCGTATTTCCGATGAACTGACAGAAGAGGAAACAAAAAACGTGAAGTTGTTCTGCCGACACCTGATCCCCAGAGGACATGCAGAACAACTCGATCGAGCGGTAGACGTTTTCAACAAACTGATAGACCTGGACAAAATCGACCAGGAGAATCTCGACTTTATTGAAGAGATCTTAGAAAGAATCGGCCGACAGGACCTGATTCGGGACGTTCTGCGACGGTTCCAGCCGCCTGACCGAGAGATTCCGGAAAATCCCGAACTGCAACCGGGATCAAGTCAACAGGGAGCAGATGCAGAAGGTGAGTTACAACATCATCGAGAAAATTATATATAAACCTCAAGCAAAAATCAATTTTCTGCTCGGCAGCCTTGTCTCGTCATAGAAAGACATTTCTATGGAATTTGCTCTCAACCCAACTAGTAAAAGAAATTATACGAAAACATAAATTATGCAAATGAGTTTCTCATTACCATATTTTTCATCTGCTTACATTCCACCTATTATAATATAATATTATAATCAACAATTGTTACATTGGACATTTATTGAAGTCCTTTAATTATGCAAATGAATTCCTCATCTGCATAACATACATATCATTATGAACATCTTTGCCCAAGCTACCTGCATGCCTAAAATGATGCCAATTCGTCAATCCTTTCTGCAGTTATCCTCTTTGGAATGTCTTGGCAAAAACGCCCCTGCAGTTCCAAAGTTAAATGTTAGAGGGCTGAAACCTGCCCCACTTTGTCATGACACTGCAAACTATCTACCACTTAAATGTCAAGACCATATGACATTCAGGACAAGAGATACATAGAAAAAACTGCTGTGATAATATATTCGCATTAATTATGCAAATGTACTTCTATTTTGCGTAATTAGCATGTCATTTTATAAAAAATTGTCCAAAGTATTTACCTACCAAAAATCATGACAATCCGTTGTTCCCTTCTTGAGTTATCGTCTTAAGGAGTTTTTGACTAAAATTCCCCTGCCATCCCAAACCTAGTCGGTAGGGGGCCAAAACTTATGTCACTTATTCCTGAGCACAAGAGCTATCTAACACCTCAAATCGTGACCGTGGCTTGTTCAGAACACGAAAAAGCAAACTTGAAAGTTGCGCTGCAGTACCAAGGGGACCCGCTAGGGGGCCCAAAATCTTATCAATTTTAGCATTCATTACACACTACCAACACACCAAGTATGGAACCAAACCACCCAACCTTGAATTATCTTATTTACACACAAACGCACATACACATACACACACACAAACAGACAAACGCAGGGTAAAATATAACCTCCATGACATTTCATGGAGGTAACAATACTGCGAACTTGTTTTCAATTAACATTAACACTTTCATTGATACTTGATATTCCAGGAAATGTAACCTCCAACACCTACGTTGTCGTAAACGGTCAAGTGCGCATGATCCAGGAAACTCTAGATCGCCTTAGGAACCACATAGCAACGTTATCTGGCACCAGAAGGTCACAGGTCAAGTTCAGAGGTTACAAGAAGCACAAGAGCATCCTGGTGCACTTCTCCATACCGCGGGAGAACACGGCGGTGCTGAGGCACATGGCGGATCACTCCGACCCGAGACTTGTCTACATGGGCGTCAAGTCACTACAGATCGACGCTGAAGTTCCAATCAAAGTCAGACAGGGGGCGCCGCTGTACGGTGAGTCGACTTTGTATTTCTCTTCATTGGCAAGAAGTTGTACTTATTAAAGACCAGCTGTTATTTCTCTAAATGTCTAAATTCAGGTGCTTCGAGTTGGTGTTTCAGTTTATGTATTGGGTGCTTTTTTTGGCCACTTTTGCATTTTCTTTCAAGTTACATGTAAATTTTTGAGAAATAGAAAAAGGGAAAGAAAATGACTGTCGTCACATTGTGTAGGTACTTAACAACATTTCAAAGACATCTCTGATGAATTGTCACTAGCTGTCTTTTATACAGATATGTGTATTCCCTCAATCAGCGTCATGTAGACTGCATAACTGTTGACTTATAAATGCCACATCCTTTTCACTTGCCTTTCAGGTGTCAAGAGACAACTGCCGGTCGATGACATCGAAGTGGGCTGCAGTACCCGGACCAAACACCAGAGGGCGCCCCAGAGCTGGACCCGCCTGTCTGCCCTGAACCTGTTCTCGGACGCCCTGCCGCTCCATCTGCAGGCAGCCGCGAGTCTGGAGTACCAGGGCTTCTCCTACAGCCTGGTCCGGGCTCTGGTGCAGAAGGACCGGCTCAGAGAACACCAGATGAGGCAGGCCATCCAGAACCTCAGGAACGCAGAGGCGGATTCCAACAAGCTCCGTCAGAAGGCAGAGATGGATTCCAACACGCTCCGTCAGAAGGCAGAGGTGGATTCCAACACGATCATGACTTTGCGCTCAAAGCTCAACATCTCAGAGAACAGGCTGAAGGAGACTCTTGAGACGATCTCAGTTCTTGAAGAAAAGCTGCAGAAGGCTCAAGAATACGCAGAGAAAGCCGCCAAGAAGGTAACATCCCACGTGACGGAGTACAGGGGAGAGAAGCCGCCACAGGAGTACAGGGGAGAGAAGTCGCCTGGAGGCTGGCCAAAGGAGTACAGGGGAGAGAAGCCGCCTGGAGGCTGGCCACAGGAGTACAGGGGAGAGAAGCCGCCTGGAGGCTGGCCACAGGAGTACAGGGGAGAGAAGCCGCCTGGAGGCTGGCCACAGGAGTACAGGGGAGAGAAACCGCCTGGAGGCTGGCCACAGGAGTACAGGGGAGAGAAGCCGCCTGGAGGCTGGTCGGCACAGGTCGAGAAGGCAGATGTAGAGTCACCGACACACCAAGCGGGTACTGTTGGTACGACAGCGAGACCTGGAGATGCGGGTGATATGCTTGGAGATGACCCGGTTGTGAAGGAAGAACACAGGAGAGCAACAACGCAAGACTCTGACAGTGGGAGCGATGGAAGAGAGGATGTTTTCGGTATAGAAGCAACCGAGCAAGAGAAACACCAAGCGGGGATAGTAGGAGCGGCATCTACTGGGGACTTGAAACAGGGTGTGGTCACTTTTGGCGGGAAAGGATCGGAACCCGAAAAATTTTCGTTCCCACGTGGCGTTGTGGTGTCGCCTAGCAACGAGATATTTGTGACTGATACACTCAACAAGCGAGTCCAAGTCCACAGCACAGAGGGGGTTTACCTGCGCCACTTCCCAACAGTTGTACCGGGTACTGGGGATAAGGTCATGCAGCCACATGATGTCTGTATGGACGGTAACGGCACGCTGTGGGTAGTGGGGCGGGGAGAGACAGCTGAGCATGTTGTACAGTACAGCACGGACGGGACCGCCATGGCGCGGTTTGACTTGGAGAAGGGCTATCTTTTCCACGGGATTGCACTAGACATGCGCACTAACTACATCCTGGTGAGTGATCCAGACCAAGGTGAAGTTCTTGTGTTCCGTCCGGACGGCTCCATGGTGCGGACAGTCCGGCATCCACGGGCTGGGGAGATGACACGCCCCGGGTACGTCACTGTGGACGGGGAAGGAAACATTCTTGTGACGGGTCCGGACTTGAGAAGTCACTATGTCTACGTGTATGACGAGTCCGGGAAGTTCCTGTTCCAGTTCGGAGGTGAGGGAAGTGGTGAAGGTCAGCTGAAGTTTCCCCACGGCATCTGTACAGACAGCTCGGGTAACATCATCGTGGCGGACCGTGGGAACGAGAGGATTCAGATCTTCACACGTCACGGCGAGTTTGTCCGTACCGTCCATACTGGGCTTAAGCCGGAAGGCCTGGCTGTGGGACCGGAAGGGCAGCTGGTTGTGACCGATAGATGGAACAACACTGTGATTATATTTCCTAACTACTGAACGGAAAACATCTTCGATAAGTATCTAATTTTGTTCCAACACAAACAGATTGGACGTACCAAATAGCCACCAGTTCTCCGGTCTTCATGACCACGGAGGGTGGTACCGACTTTCAATGATTTTTGACCTTACGCTGAGGCCAGAATTGGAAATTCATGTGTTCGCAGCAATTGTTTGTCCGTACCATCCGTACTGGGTCTAACGCGGAATGCCTGGCTGTGGGACCGGAAGGGCAGCTGACTGTGACCAATAGCTGGAACCACACTGTGACTGTATTTCCTAACTACTGAGTTCCTGACCACTGAGTTAGATCTTTGATAAAGATTAAATGTTAACATGACTTACCCATTCTAACCAATTATCCGGCCTACTTCGTGATGAATGAGGAACGGATGGACGGGGCGGAGGGCGGTACCGACTTCCTACGACCTTTGACCCATCGCTCAGGCAATATTTTTTCGAAAATCACGTGTTCTCAGAAATTGAGTCCTACTTTTATCCGTTCCCATCTGTTTCGTCAGTCATCCTGAAGAAGACTTGAGGATTCGGTGATTCCCGAAAGCTCATTTTGTTATCCATCTTCATATTGCTTCATTCCAGTACATAGATCTATGCTTAAAATACACTTTATGCGAAAGTCGAATCTTTTTGATAGCAAACGTGTCTCAAAACAATGGTAACTTTTGGGGTATGTCTGATTTGACAGATCAAAGCTTTATTAATTGATTATTGCTTCGTTAGTAGCTTTGCAGACTCACAGGTCTTGCATGGCCATGGATTCCCTTTTAAACATCGTACATTGGTATTAATCAAGTGGCAACACTGTGATATTAAAAAAAGTCATCTTGTATATATTCTAATTTTGCGAAGACGGAATGAAGTTGAGGAGGATGACAGACTCGTCACAAACTCGAGGGTACCCTTCAGTTTGACCGATGATAACGACTATCCAAACAGCAGTGTGCCGACAATGGTACACGATGTGTGATTTTTTTTACCTGTAACATCAACATGTATCATCAGCTGAACAAATACATACTAAATACAGACCTCTACACAATGTCTAAAGATCGTGCATTAAAACGTCTGTGGCATCAGCGGTTGAATTCTATGGAATCGAAATGGATAGTTTACAATGTCGCAGTCAGTTTTACTCTAATCAAAGCTATGCTTTCTTTGAATAAAATGATCATGATTTTTGTGGTCTTAATTATTAAACTGAGTATTAACGATGATTTAGGTCCCTGTGTGACACCCGGTAAAAAGACGTGGCCAAATGAAAAGCATTGACAGACATAGAATGTCTCACAGGGACTTCCAGCGGTACATGATGAAACTGAATGCTATTAAACTGAATGAACTGAATGAACGCTCATTCCTGTAGTACCAGCAGTATCCGCTATGCGCGCAGCTGCACCTGCCATCGCGACATTACCCAGTGATCGATCAAAGTCTAACACGTACCGAGTTTGTTTCCAACTGCCGCTACGGACAGGAGATATCTGAGGGCCGGTAGTTTGTCTTGAAGAACCAGACCAACGCTGGCTACGTCTTAAGGGTTTAAACCGGAAGGTCTGGCTGTGGGACCGGAAGGGCAGCTGGTTGTGACTGATTGGGATAACTATACAGTGACTGTATTTCTTAACTACTGATCGGAAAACATCTTTGATAAGTTTATTTTGTTCCAACATAAGTAAGAACACAAGCCTGGAAATATCTTAACTCTGGTGATGACTGATTTTTCGAAGGCCTTCGATCGCATTGATCATACCACTGCCATATGTAAGCTGATTAAACTTGGAACAAGACCGTGCATCGTTCCATGGATATGTGACTTCTTGTCTGCACGCCGCCAACGCGTACGTTACAGCGGTGAACTTTCCGAATGGGAGACCCTGTCATGCTCTGTTCCGCAAGGTACACTGTTAGGACCACTTATTTTCCTGGCAGTCTTCGGCGATGCGGTCAGAGACATACCCCCCGAGGTGTCGGAATGGAAGTTTGTGGACGATTTATCATTGGCCGAATCCAGACACTACCAGCAACCGTCCATCATGCAACAGGAAATGGACAACTTCAACCAATGGTCAGAACAAAACCACATGCTTTTAAACGCGGACAAATGCAAGGTAATGATCTTCTGTTTCATGATGCGCCCTCCCCCACCACTGGTTCTCACCATCAATGGTAAAGAACTTGAGATTGTGTCAGTTGCGCGTCTCCTGGGAGTACTTCTACAGGCTGACTTGAAATGGGAGGCTAACGTGGTGTACATGCTTTCAAAAGCAAATGGCCGTCTCTTTCTGCTAAGGAGATTACGTAACTTCCATCTGTCATCCGAGGACTTACTTCAGGTGTACACGTCATTCATCAGGCCAGTGGTGGAATACTGTGTTCCTGTATGGAATCCTGGACTGACAAGTATGCAGGTTGCAAGGTTGGAACGGGTCCAGAAGAGGGCGCTGCGCACAATTCTGAAGGGACAGTACACTAGCTATGAGTCAGCTCTGCAGCTAACCGGTCTAAAGTCACTGAAGGACCGACGAGAGGACCTATGCCTGAAGTTTGCTGGCAAACTCAGCCCTGAACTCCTCCCACCCACAGTAGGGGAACTCCATGGTAGAAACACTAGGAACTCTAAGAAGCTCAAAACTGTAAAGTGCAGAACAAACCGATACCGAAATTCCCCAATGCCATATCTAGTCCACCTCCTGAACAAATGCTGATATTGTGAATAGTCGAGTGTTATCATGTTCAGAATAAGACCAATTGTCTATAAGTTTTAAAGTGTATGATAAGGCGAGACATGTTATTGTGCGATAGTGTAAATAGTCGATTGTTTTTTATGTTCCAATTAAGAGAAAAGTTGTCTTATAGTTTTAAAGTGTACGATAAGTTGAGACATGTTATTGTGCCACACTTGTACCGTATACGCAATTCAGCCTTTGGCTGCGAGGTATGTCGTTTTTCAATAAACCATTCATTCATTCATTCATTCATTCATTCAAGAATTGACATAACAATTTAGTCTAGCAGTTCTCCTGTGTAGTTAATAATGAGGAACGGATAGACGGGGCGGAGGTGATACCGACTTCTAAAGGCCTTTAACCAAACACTTGTGAAAACTTCGATCGTCAGTCATCCTGAAGAAGACCAGAGGATTCAGTATAATTTCCGGAATTTTGTTTTTCATCTTCATATTGCTTTAGTACACAAATCATAGTAAATTTTTGCGACAGTTTTTTAAATATTTCAATGTTAAGTTATGCTAAGTTCGTACATGGGGCGGACCTAATGTACGATGTACGATGTACGAAGTTAAGATATTTTGATTATGCTGTGAGTTATGCTAACTCTGTACGCAGCATTTTATTCTACTTTCACCTGTCGCACATGGTAAATGTGAAACATGTAGAATAACGATAATGATAAAAATGCAACATGTATTGCATTTATCTTTTGTTGAACATTTATTTTTGATAATTTACAAGGTCAGCAGTCCTGTTCTCTCCAGTTTTCTCTCTTCTCGAACATTGTGTACGTACATCAACCCTGCCCCTCTGAACTAAGTTAGATTTTTAAGTTCGTACATCGTACATCGTACATCAACCCTGCCCCTCTGTACTAAGTTAGATTTTTTTAAGTTCGTACATCGTACATCGTACACCAACCCTGCCCCTATGTACTAAGTTGGATTTTTTTAAGTTCGTACATCGTACATCGTACATCAACCCTGCCCCTCTGTACTAAGTTAGATTTTTAAGTTCGTACATCGTACATCGTACATCAACCCTGCCCCTCTGTACTAAGTTAGATTTTTTTAAGTTCGTACATCGTACATCGTACACCAACCCTGCCCCTATGTACTAAGTTGGATTTTTTTAAGTTCGTACATCGTACATCGTACATCAACCCTGCCCCTCTGTACTAAGTTAGATTTTTTAAGTTCGTACATCGTACATCGTACATCAACCCTGCCCCTCTGTACTAAGTTAGATTTTTAAGTTCGTACATCGTACAT
>NC_049995.1:18738408-18801909 GCF_000003815.2 Branchiostoma floridae
TACATCGTACATCAACCCTGTCCCTCTGTACTAAGTTAGATTTTTAAGTTCGTACATCGTACATCAACCCTGCCCCTATGTACTAAGTTAGATTTTTTAAGTTCGTACATCGTACATCGTACATCAACCCTTCCCCTATGTACTAAGTTAGATTTTTTAAGTTCGTACATCGTACATCGTACATCGTACACCAACCCTGCCTACCTGTACAAAGTTAGATGACGTCACTTAAAACTTCCGAAGTTTACCGATTACGGTCTATATCTACCTTTAACTTCGTACAAGTTCGTACAAGTTCGTACACACTAACTTCGTACAATTACCCCTTTTCTGGACATACCTCGTTTCCATAGAAAGGGACGTGCTTTTTGGACGTTGCAGGAATGACTAATGACTCCTCTTTATGTTTCCAACACGGCTATAGTGTACGGAGGCCAAGTTTGTTTTACTCCCGTCGGCCTTTGGGTGAGTTGTCTACGCGACCAGAACACGGAAGTACTGCAGCAACAGAAGCGCGTCGCGTGGACTATAGTAACTGCTGTATTACGGGTATTTCCCAGAGATCAACGTTCTTAGTGTATGGCTGTGGGGAGTCCTCTGTCAACGGGCCAAGTACACGGCTAATTGTACAGACAGATTTCAGCAAAAACGTGCGGCTTGCACGTTGGCGTCCTTCGTACCATTCTTCACACAGGTGAGATTTCACACCTGCTTTATTTTATTTACGGTAACTTAGCATGTCAGCAAGGAGGTCAGTTTAGCTCAAAGGCTCAAAATACTGTATGCTATCTTGAGACCTTAATCCTTATGTGCATAAGAACAATTGATATCTTGTATCAAGGAAGACACAGGAAAATTCAAGAAGTTCTCATTTTATCTGGAAGGTATAAATGTATACATCTAATATTTCTAAACATGATTATTTTCTTAGCCACACTCTCCGTTAAGGGTAGACCGGATGGTGGGTATTCACGGCTACACTTTAAATATACTTCACAAGAAGTTGAACGTGTAAATATGCTATTTGTGGCAAGGGCCTACTATGCTGGTGTCATAAACAATGTCTCCACCCCTCGCCACGTCTGTGTGACTTGTCACCGGTGCTGAACAGAACAAACATTACGAAGTCGGTGAGGTAATAATGGCGACATATTTGTCTTTGGGGCTGCACTGGGCATGTCAAACTTCAGTTTTTCGCCTGCAATTTGAATGATATAATTCATTATGAAAAATTTATGTAAGATGATGAACCTCTAAGTATGTTATTCGTGACAAGAACTTGTAAGGAATCCGTTTATTTACAAAGCCTGGCACAAAGTGACCGCATGAATGTCTTCTAAGTTACTTTGAATGGGTAGGTGGGTAGGATGATTTTTCATTACAATTCTATGGTATTCACAGTTTTGTTGTAGACGTCTTATATTACTGTGAATAGGATAATGATAATGTGAGAGTCTCATTGTGACAAGAACCTATCAGTGTCCTGATCTCCGCCCCGCCCCTCGGCACGTCCGCGTGACGTGTTAATGATTGTTGGACAGAACAAACTCTCAGGAGGGGTCTGAGATGACGTCACGGGGAGGTCAAGGTACTCGGAGATTTACAGACAACTACGGTACAAGTTCCAACTGGGCTGGGTGTGGGTTGAATGTTGCTCAGTCGCCAGAAGTTAACGTTGGTACTTTAATATGATTACAGTGAACAGTCCCCTTATCAGATTATCACAAAGAACACGGTAAATAAGTTGGTACAATGTCTGAACTGCGCAACTATCGGCAACAGTCAATTCTGGGTGCCACAATTGGCACGCGTCTTCTAATGCCGGGCCCAATATAGACAGGTACAAGGTCACCGGTAGTCATAATTGGACAGTGTTCCCTTCCCTACAATCATTTCAACGTGTATGGTCCACGAGGTTGCTTTGCAGTATAACCCCTAGAATGCGCGCAAACTCGACAACATCCTCCTCAATGTTGCTCAGTCCTCAGAAGTTAATGTTACTTTAATATGATAACAGTGAAATGTCCCTTCGTCATATATATCAAGAAGGAAAACAATAAGCCAGTAGGAGATTTGACCTGCGCGTGTGCCAGTCCAAAGTTGAGGGACCGTGACTTGTAATAATGAGTTCCTGTGTTGAAGATGCTTGACACTAGTCGAGACCTGTTTTTGTTTCATTCCTCATTGGTCTTTAACTTTGACATATCACTCATAAATCAACACTGTGAGTACACATTCCAAAATGCATAAAGAATTTTATCAACATACTGCCATGTGTGTCATTTTCAAGCTGTTTTTGGCTATCAAAATATGGCAATGTAAGTCATAGAGATATGTTGTGTGCAAATTATCAATTAAGTAACATGTATCGTCGATTTTCAGAATGGCAGATCCAGTGCGAGAAAGAGTCACAGCTGCCGACAGGCGCCAGTTTGATTTTGTTCAAACCTTGCTCCGTATTTCTAAAGAACTCACAGAAGAGGAAACTGCAATCATGAAGTTGTGCTGCCTGCATCTGATCCCCAAAAGACAGGCGACACAACTCAAGCGGGCGGTGGACGTTTTCCACAAGCTGATGGAACTGGACAAAATTGACCAGGAAAACTTGGAGTTTATGGAAGAGATTCTGGAAAGAATCGGACGACAGGACCTGATTCGGGACGTTCTGCGGCCGTTCCAGCCCCCGAACCGAGAGATTCCGGAAAATCCCGAACTCCAGCCGGAAAAGCCCGATCTCCAGCCGGAGTACCCCGAGCACCCGCCGGAAAACCTAGAGGTTCAGCCGACAGACCCCGAGCTCCAGTCGGAAAACCCCGAGCTCCAGCCGGAAAACCCCGAGATCCAGTCGGAAAACCCCGAGCTCCAGTCGGGAACAAGTCTGGAAGGGACGACAGCAGATGGTGAGTAACATGAAGGAAACTTTTAAACCTCATAAAAAACTGTCCGTACAACATGCCGTGTAATTTCAACCCAATTGAGATATGTAAGGGCTTAAACTGCCAGCGTCAATTTTGAGACTAGGAGGCTCATTTTAAATATTTGTTGGCAACAATTCTATGGTAATAAAGTAAGTTTTTTCAATTTACGTGTTGCCGTGGAAACGAGTTTCCGACAGTAATATTTTACAAAATTCACTAATATCGGGTTACATGAGGTTTCTAAGTAATAAATGCTTATGTGATGACGTAATCTGTCATAATCTAAATGGGAGAACGATATCTTTAGGTTTTAATCAGGTTATTGTCACTCGACTAAAATTACTACTTTGTATTTTATTTTACAGGTGGACTTTTTAGTCTGTTTCTATGGTGTTTTGTTGGTATATTTGGAATAAATTGTAGTTAGAAAATGTAAGAATGCAGATCTAAGATATAGGATCTCAAAGGAGATCAGCAAATACCAATAACGCCCCCCCACCCCCTATCGGCCCCAGAATTAAAACAGAAGCCCAGGCTAGATAGTGTTAACTTATTACATATCAAGTTCAAGATGAATTTCAATTTACCGTGCATCTATAAGAGTATTTGCCGTAGCTGGCTTCACATCCAAGTAAAATAGATTTTCATAGTATTTAAAGTATGTAGTCAAATAGTGTAACAATGTATAGTTTACATAACTGAACCATTTGTTTTGTATTACAATTATAACATAGCGATTCTATAGCGTATTGTACAATAAGCTGCACTCTAGGCTTAGGCTACAATGTTTTAGCTTTTAGTGTGTCATGAGATAAACAGAATTATCTCATCTCCTTACGGCGGACTTCGGCCATTTTGTATTCGTATTTCTTCCAGCATGGTGGGAAGTAGTTCCAGGTGACGTGCTGGGACATTTCGACGATGTAATCCAGGAAGTCAGCCACAAGTGGGACGACCTGGCCCGGGAGCTGGGATTTCAGCATAACGAAATCAAAGTAATCCGAGACTTGGAGCGTGACCATGACCGCAGGTGCAGGGAAATGCTGACCAGGTGGAGAAACAGGGAGGGAAGGGGAGCTACTTTACAGGTCTTAAATCAAGCCTTAATGAACATTGGTGAAACCCGGACAGCAGAGAGCCTGGAAGGTTTGTATGATAGTTTTGTAATAAATGTTAAAAGTTACTATCATGATCTACTATTAACTAGAAGTTCTGTAGCACAATTAATGGATTCAGAAATTTGCTCTCAATCGAACTAGAAGCCATCTAAAAATCATTTTGAATACCTTTTTTAATTTTTGCAGGAAATGCTACCTCCAACATCTACGTGGTCTTGCACGGCGCAATGATCCAAGAAACTCTAGATCATCTTAAAAACTGCCTGGCAACTTTATGTGGCGCCACAAGGTCACAGATCAAGTTCATAGGTCACAAGAAGCACAAGAGCATCCTGGTACACTTCTCCATACCGCGGGAGAACACGGCGGTGCTGAGGCACATGGCGGATCACTCCGACCCGAGACTTGTCTACATGGGCGTCAAGTCACTGCAGATCGACGCTGACGTTCCCATCAAAGTCCAACAGGGGGCGCCGGTGTACGGTGAGTCGACTTTGTATTCCTCTTCATTGGTAAGCAGTTGCAATTATTATGGTACTTCTCTACATGTCTAAATTCAGGTGCTTTGAGTTGGTGTTTTAGTTTATGTATTGAGTAGTTTTCTTTTGGCAACGTTTGCATCTTTTAATCTTCCAGGTTACATAAACATTTTAGAGAAATAGAAAAAGGGAAAGAAAGAAAATAAAAAGACATCGCATTGTGTAGATACAACATGTCAAAGACGTGTCTGATAGACATCTCTAATAAATTGTCATTAGCTGTCTATTATACAGATCATGTCCTGTGTATTCAAAGTGTACTTTCCATCAATCAGAGTCATCTAGACTACATATCTGTTGATTTCTAAATGCCACATCCCTTTCACTTGCCTTTCAGGTGTCAACAGACAACTGTCAGTTGATGACATCGAGGTGGGCTGCAGTACCCGGACCAGACACCAGAAGGCGCCCCAGAGCTGGACCCGCCTGTCTGCCCTGAACCTGTTCTCGGACGCCCTGCCGCTCCATCTGCAGGCAGCCGCGAGTCTGGAGTACCAGGGCTTCTCCTACAGCCTGGTCCGGGCTCTGGTGCAGAAGGACCGGCTCAGAGAACACCAGATGAGGCAGGCCATCCAGAACCTCAGGAACGCAGAGGTGGATTCCAACACGCTCCGTCAGAAGGCAGAGGTGGATTTCAACACGCTCCGTCAGAAGGCAGAGGTGGATTCCAACACGATCATGACTTTGCGCTCAAAGCTCAACATCGCAGAGAACAGGCTGCAGGAGGCTCTTGAGACGATCACAGTTCTTGAAGAAAAGCTGCGGCAGGCTCAAGAATACGCAGAGAAAGCCGCCAAGCAGGTGACATCCCACGTGACGGAGTACAAGGGAGAGAAGCCGCCTGGCGGCTGGCCACAGGAGTACAGGGGAGAGAAGCCGCCTGGAGGCTGGTCACAGGAGTACAGGGGAGAGAAGCCGCCTGGAGGCTGGTCACAGGAGTACAGGGGAGAGAAGCCGCCTGGAGAAACGCTACAGGGGTACAGGGGAGAGAAGCCGCATAGAGGATGGTCGGCACAGGTCGAGAAGGCAGATGCAGCTACAGAGACACACCTGGCGGGTCCTGTTGATACTACAGGGAGACCTGGAGATAAGGGTGACAAGCTTGGAGAAGACCCGACTGCAAAGGAAGAAGGCAAAACAGTTGCAATGCAAGATTCTGACAGTGAGAGTGATAGAAGAGTGGAAATCCTCTGTACAGAAGCACCCGAGCAAGAGCGACACACAGCGGAGATAGATCTAGAAGGAGTGGCACATGGCTCTACTGGGAACTTGAAACAGCGTGTGATCACTTTTGGCGGGGAAGGAACAGAACCTGGAAAGTTTCAGTTCCCACGTGGCGTTGTGGTGTCACCTAGCAACGAGATATTTGTGACTGATAAAAATAACGGGCAAGTCCAAGTCCACAGCACAGAGGGGGTTTACCTGCGCCACTTCCCAACACGGGGTACGGTCATAACAACACATGATGTCTGTATGGACGGTAACGGCACGCTGTGGGTAGTGGGGCGGGGAGGGACAGCTGACCATGTTGTACAGTACAGCACGGACGGGACCGCCATGGCGGGGTTTGAACTGAAGATGAGCAATGATACCCGCGGCATCGCAGTGGACATGCGCACTAACCACATCCTGGTGAGTGATCCAGACCAAGGTGAAGTTCTTGTGTTCCGTCCGGACGGCTCCCTGGTGCGGACAGTGCAGCATCCGCGGGGTGAGATGACACACCCACGGTACATCACTGTGGACGGGGAAGGGAACATTGTTGTGTCGGACTGGGTTACTTACTGTGTCTACGTTTATGACGAGTCCGGGAAGTTCCTGTTCCAGTTCGGAGGTGAGGGAAGTGGTGAAGGGGAAAAACCTACTAAGTACTTCTTAAACTTGGAAAAGAAAAGAGGAAGTGACAAGGATATTAACTTGTTATCCATTGATGGGAGAGAGATTAGTAGAGACTCAGATATTCTTAGTGAATGTAAGGAATACTATGAACAACTATACCAGGAAGACAATATAAGTGATATAGACATAGATCAGTACTTAGAAAGTGTACAGTTAGAAAATATCTTGAGCCAAACTGACAGAGAATTCTTAGATAAACCAATTACTAAAGATGAATGTAAGGATGCCCTTTTCTCTATGAAAGAAAACAAAAGCCCTGGCCTTAATGGCATTCCCTCAGAATTTTTTAAGATGTTTTGGCCCTATATAGGAGACCTAGTTTATAATTCTATCCAGGAAACATTGATAGAAGGTAAAATGTCTGTTTTGCAAAGACGTGCAATGCTAAGTTAATACACAAAAAAAATGAACGCCACAACCTAGACAATTGGAGACCAATTAGCCTTCTCAACACTGAATATAAAATATTTGCCTTTGTTCTTGCCAAAAGACTTAAGAAAGTTTTACACAAGTTGATTAATAATGACCAAACAGCTTATATCAAGGGTAGATTCATTGGACAAAATGTAAGACTGATTAATGATGTTATTGAATATGTTAAAACCCAAAATATCCCTGAAGCAGTAATATTCCTGGATTTTACTAAAGCTTTTGACACTTTGAATAGAAAATTTATGTGGAAGGTTCTAGAAAAATTTAACTTTGGCCCCTCGTTTATCAGTGCAATAAAATGCATGTATAATGACATTAGTAGCACCATCAGTAATAGAGGATGGTTATCTGACTTCTTTCCCTTAAAGAAAGGCTGTCCCATATCTGCTCTTTTATTCATCCTCACAGTAGAGATTATGGCTGTAAAGATCAGACAGGCACAAGACGTGGAAGGAATTAAAGTTAAAACCCATTCTAATGAAACTGTTGACATTAAAATCTCACAGGTAGCTGATGATACCACCTTGTTTGTATCTGACCTTACATCAATGGAAAATGCCTTCAAACTTATTCAAGATTTCTGTAGTGTTTCAAGCCTAAATTTAAATGTTAAAAAATGTGAAGGTTTATGGATTGGATCCTATGTTGACAGACAAGACACCCCCTTGGGGATATCTTTGGCAAAGACACATATAAAATCCCTAGGTATATACTTAAAAGTTACTGTCTTAAAATCCCTTGCCCTTTCACAAATAATCTATAACATGTCTATGATTCTTACCCCACCTTGGGTGATAAACATTGTAAAGAAAGAAATGTTTACTTTCCTGTGGAATGGTAAAAAAGATAAGATTAAAAGAGATGTTGTTAGCCAGCCTATTGAGCAGGGAGGATTAGGCCTGACAAACTTAGATCTCCAAAGACAAGCCCTACTTGCATCCTGGATACAAAGATTAGTGACAAATAACAACGCAAGATGGAAAGTTATTGCGTTAACATTTATAAACTCCCTTTGTCAAGACAATTTGCTATTGCATATGAACTTTACTTCTGATAAAGATGGTCCTGATATGAGTAAATTCCCCACATTTTATAAACAGGTAATATCATCCTTCCACTCTGCTGGTGGAGGAGGTAAGAACAAACCCTCTAGTGTAAGTGAAATAATGGGTGAAACTATATGGTGCAACAAATATATAAGGTCACAAGGTAAAACAATTTTCTTCCCAACCTGGATAAAAAATGACATAATATTCGTAAAAGACATTTTCCCCTTAGACAGGTTCATGTCTCTAGATCACTACCCTCAGCTTAACCTTAACACAAGACCTAATGGTATTATTGAATATATAACTCTGTTTCAAGCTATACCTCTTACATGAAAGAATGCAATAAGAAACCATAGAGGCCCAATTCCTTATCGAAGATTAGAGCTTAACACCCTTACCCCATGTATATTTGATGGTAAAACAACAAAACAAATCAAAAGCAAGAACACCTGCAAATTGTTTTATAATGCATTAGTGCAGGCACAGGCCAAGGAACCAATATGCTGTAAAAGATGGCAATCCACATTTCCTACTGAAACCCTGGCTTGGGAAAATATCTGGAGATGGTTAAGCACACAGACCTGTATAGACACTAAGTTAGCAGAGTTAAACTACAAACTATTACACCGAATATTACCATGTGCACACAATCTGCACAAATGGGGTATCAAAGATGAAACGGGACACATATATGATGCAACATGTACACTATGTAGCAGTGGAAGCATAGAAGATTATGAGCATATGTTCTTTAATTGTGAAAGACTGTGTAATTTCTGGGAATTAGTTAACACATTTGTACCCTTGCCCAACATAAAAATTACTTTGCAGGAGATTTTATTTGGAAAAATTGATCATTTAATAACTGCTAAAGACCAGAAAAATAGAACCTTTACTGTTACTGTTGCTAAATGGACAATCTTTAAAACTTGGATCTGGCATAGGAAAGACCCACACCTGTGCATTACTAGCCTCTTTAATGTCTTTGAAAAGGACTTCGAAGAACGGATATTCCATGATAGACTGACAGTCAATGTAGATTGATTGTACAAATTTTCTATTGATAGTTTGGCATGAACTGCACCTACTGTTAGACTTCTCCATTTTTGATCATAGTGTAATATCAGACTGTACATATTCCTTAAGGTTCCCCAGATGTACTACATGTATTTGTCTCTTCTAACTGTTCCACTACCCATGTACTGCATGTACTGCATGTAATTCGTCCAGACACACCAGTATATGTTATCCCTCCATGTGCAATGGTACTCGACTGTACAAAATCTAGTCTTAGTTGTTGACAAAAAAAAAAAAACTATTGATCTAAAAAAAACTTCGATAAGTATCTAATTTTGTTTCAACATAAACATGAATTTCTGGGGAATTTAATTGAAATGGAAACTTTACGATGTCGTATGCAGTTTTACACCAATAAAATCTCTGCTTTCTTTGCATGAAGTGGTCGCAGTTCTTTGTGGTCTTACTTATGAAACTGAGTACCAACCATGATTTCGGTCCCTGTGTAACACACGACAAAAAGACGCAGCCAAATAAAAAGCATTGATAGACACAGAATATCTCACAAGGACTTCTAGCGGTACATGATGAAACTGAATGCTATTAAACTGAATGAACTGAATGTTCCATAGAAATAAACAACGAGATTCTGCAATACCATCGCGGAGTGGGCTTCAAAAAAGGACAAGGTACACATCAACTGCCTTATCTAATTCGTGTGGGAACAAAGCGGCCTTGTCGTAACATTGTAGAACATCCTTGTGATGACAAAGTTTAACGAACAAATTGTCTGAATGTTGGTTCTGTTATAAATATAGTGCCGCCATTTAATCTCCAAGCAGATGTTGGAAAGAAATATTTTGGCCCCTAGTATATGACGAGATGCAACTTGTACTACAGGGATTAGCTTTTCAATAGAATACAATTCACCTGTTTTACAAATCACATATGTACGGCGACGCCCATTCAGTATCAATGGAAACGCTAGCTTATTGTGTCCCGAACTATTTTCGTCACTAGCGGGTCAAACGCCGCTATGTAATCAGACTCCAGCGGTCGGGACCAAAGTCTAACGGATACAGAGTTCGCTACAAACCTGCCACGTTCCCTCGTATTTCAGTCAACAGACCGGAGACGCTTATTCCTGTAGTACCAATAGTATCCGCAAGGTGCGGAGCTGCACCTGCCATCCCGACATTACCGAGCGGCCATGATCAAAGTCTAACGGGTACCGAGTTGGTTTCCAACTGCCACATTTACTGTAACTTATTTCAGTGCCCAGACAGGTGATATCTGAGGGCGGGAGTTTGTCTTGAAGAATCAGACCAACGCTGGTTACACCTTAAGGAGTTTGTCTTACCGTCACGTCACACAGGTGAGTTTTTGAACCTGCTTCACTACAGGTGAGAAACGTTTGACGTGGCAAATCGGCCAGGCGGCCATTTTAGGTCAACGACTTGGGGCTATTTTTTTTCCACCTTGAGACTTACATTGCTCTTTATGTGGTGAATCCTGTATAAATGGAAATAAGAAAAAGTTTAAGGAATTCGTCCATGTATGTAACATGACAAAAAGTGACCAAATAAATGCCTTCTAAGTTACTTTGAATGGGTCGGCGGGTAGGATATTTTTCATTACAATTCTATGGTATTAACAGTTGCACTTTACATATTACTGTGAATAGGATAATGATCATGTAAGCGTCTCATTGTGGCAAGGACCTATCAGTGTCCTGATCTCAGCCCCGCCCCTCGGCACGTCCGCGTGACGTGTTAATGATTGTTGGACAGAACAAACTCTCAGGAGTGGTCTGAGCTGACGTCACAGGGAGATCAAAGTACTCGGAGATTCACAAACAACTACAGCACAAGTTCCAACTGGGCTGGCTGTGGATTGAATGCTGCTCAGTAACCACAAGTTAACGTTGTTACTTTAACGTGATAATAGTGAAAAGACCCCTTGTCAGATAAAGTACACCGTAATCAGGTAAAAGGTCTGAATTGCGCATGCACAGGGTCAAAGGTGAAGGCCCTGGCTTATAGCCATACGTCCTTGTGTCGAGAAGACACATGTCTTAACGTTTTTTCTTACTGTCTCATTCGCCTTGAACTTTGACATTTCACCCACAAGGCATCGCACTGTGAATGTAAAATTTAAAATGCAAAGAGTTCCTGCGAAAATCTTTATAAAAGTGCAAGGCTTCGATCATGTATTGATGTACATCTCATCTAGTGACTTGGACGTGCAATATGTACCGATTGTTTGTGGACAATGACGTTTTATCGTCTGTTTTCAGGATGGCAGGTACGGTCCGAGAAAGAGTCACGTTCTGAATTGATTGATATGATCGTTACTGAAACTGAAGGAGACGACAGTGGTCTCTGAAAAATTGACCTGTTGTGTACATGTTTAGCTTTGGGACATGAATACGCTACAAACCCGCCGCGTTTGTTAGTATTTCATGCTATAACAAGACCGGAGACGCTGATCCCTGTAGTACCAGAATGTGCTATGTGTGGACGTTGCAGGAATGACTTATAGCTCCCCTGCGTGATTCCAGCACGGCCATAGCGTACGGAGGCCAAGTTGGTTTTACTCCCGTCGGCCTTTGCGCGAGTAATCTACCTGACAAGAACACGGAAGTACTGCAGCAACTGAAGCGCGTCTCGCGGACTATAGTTAGTTGTACTTCGAGGCTTTCCAAAGAGATCAACTTGCTTAGAGTACGGTTATGGGGAGTCCCCTGTCAACGGACCGAGAATACAGTTAAGTGCACAAACAGATTTCAGCAGAAACGTGCGGCTTGCACGTTGCACCTTAAGGCGTCCTTCGTACCATTCTCCACACAGGTGAGATTTCACACCTGCTTTACAGTCAGTCTTTACTTCACGCTTCGTGACTTGGCATGTCAGCAAGGAGGTCGTTTTAACTCAAAGGCTATAAATTCTCTACGTTATCTTGAGACTTAAATCGTTCGGCATGTGCTTTAAAAGGACGATTGGTCTCTTGTATCAAAGGAAATCATAGGAAATTTTAAGAAGTTCTCAATTTGTTGGAAGGTGAACAGGTATCTGCTATTCTTAAACATGAATATATTCTTAGCCACGCTCTCCGTTAAGGGGTAGACCGGTCGGTAGGTATGCACAGTCAGCTTTTTAATATTCTTCTTAATGTGAGCAAGAAGTTAAACATGTAAATATGTTATTGGTGGCACTGATGGCCTACGGGCGCCATAAACAATCACCCCCCCCCCCCCCCCTCGCCACGTCTGTGTGACTTGTCACTGGTGCTGAACAGCACAAACATTACGAAGTCGGTGAGCTAATGATGGCGACATATTTGTCTTTGGAGCTGCACTGAGCATGTCAACTGCAGGTTTACGCCTGCAATTTCAATAGTATAATTCATTATGAAAAATTAAGATAATGAACCTGTAAGTATTATGTTATTTGTGGCAAGGACCTATCAGTGTCCTGATCCCCACCCCTCGGCACGTCCGCGTGACGTGTTTATGGTTGATTGACAGAACAAACACTCAACAGTCGGTGAGCTGAGGTCAAAGTGCTCGGAGACTCACAAAGAGCTTCAGTACATATTTAAACTGGGGTAATTATGGCCTGAAAGTGCTTAGTTCACAACAGTTGCACATTGTTAACATTGACATTACTCAACATGATCATAAGTTACAGCGAAATGTCCCTTTGTCATGTATTCACTCACGGAGGGAACAGAATGAGCTTGTTTATGGTTTAAACTGTGCGAGGCCCCTAGCTAAAAATTGTTATGCCATTTCCGGACGTGTTTGTATTGTGCTAATGGGCCTTCGAAGCGTTACCCCCTAGAGTTCCACGAACACATACCTTCGCACATCTTATAGTGCCGCCATTTAATCTTCAAGCAGATGTTGGAAAGAAATATTTGGGCCGCTAGCATATGTCAGGATACAACGTCAAACCAGCTGGTACTGCTGATATTGCAGTGATTTTACAAATCAATAAGGCGACGCCCTATTAGTATTAAAGGAAACACTAGCTTATTGTATCCCGAACTGTTTTCGTCCCTAGCGGGTCAAACCTCGCTATGCAATCAGATACCAGCGGTCTGGATCAAAGTCCAACGGATACAGAGTTCGCTACAAACCTGCCACGTTCACGAGACGCTTATTCCTGTAGTACCAGCAGTATCCGCTAAGTTGCGCAGCTGCAACAGCCACCCTGGCATTACCCCGTGGCCATGATCAAAGTCTAACGGGTACCGAGTTTGTTTCCAACTGCAATCTAAATCAGTGCCCGGATAGGAGACATCTGAGGGCCGGTAGTTTGTCTTGAAGAATCAGACCAACGCTGATTACACCTTAAGGAGTTTGTCTTACTGTCACGTCACACAGGTAAGTTTTTGAACCTGCTTCACTACAGGTGAGAAACGTTTGACGTGGCAAATCAGCCAGGCGGCCATTTTAGGTCAACGACCTGAGAATACTTTTCTTTAACCTTCAGACTCCCATTGCTCTTTTTGTGGTGAAACCTTCAGCTTAGGTAAAAGGAAGTAAGATAAAGTTTAAGGAATTTGTTCATGTATAATAGCCTGATGCTGAACATGACAGAAAGTGACCACATAATGTCCTGTAAGTTACTTTGAATGGTAAGGCGGGTAGGATAGGTTTAGATTAAATTTTATGATATTCACAGTCGCACTTCAGATATGTTTGTTACTGTGAATAGGATAATGATCATGTACAATAGAAAGGGTCTCATTGTGGCAAGGACCTATCAGTGTTCTGATCTCTGCCCCGCCCCTCGGCCCGTCCGCGTGACGTGTTAATGATTGATGGACAGAACAAACTCTCCGGAGTGGTCTGTGCTGACGTCACGGTGAGGGCCAAGCACTGGGAGATGTAAACAATTACACCACGAGTACAAATCAGGCATAGCGTGGATTCAACGGTGCTTACTCCATGGATGTTAACGTTGGTACTTAAAAAGGAGTCTTGTTAAAGGTTAATGTTTAAAGAAACTTAAACCCAGCGTCGGTGATAGTATAATAGCCACATATATTGGTTTTTTGATTTACTGGTTTACTGAGATACATTTAGCTCATATATATGTCTTCTATGTCTGCAGAATTAGATGACTGGATGTGTCGAACAGTAGTTTTACACCTTCAGTTTCAATAATCTATGTTCTATGAGCATGTAAGTATGTTATTTGTGGCACAAGGACCTATCAGTGTCCTGATCTCCGCCCCGCCCCTCGGCACGTCCGTGTGACGTGTTAATGATTGTTGGACAGAACAAACTCTCAGGAGTCGATGACTGACCTTCGGGTAGAACTCTGATCGATGTTTGGGTGGTGGAAATGGGGACAAAGTCTGTGGTTCAGTCAATTGCAAGTCAGTCAGTACACGACTCAGGCTAGTTTGTGGTCTTTGTGATCCTGTAGCAAGAAGGTGATATGATTTGTAGATGTTGTTACGGAGAAGGATTATTTGTAAAATCATCTACAATAAATGTGTTAGAGTTAAAGTTAAAGTGTTAGAGTGACCTTTTGGCACTGGTACGGAAGCGCCGACTAGTGATTTATAATGGCGGTACACCCTTGGCATTATCGATTGACCGGAAACAAGATGGTGAACGAGGAGGGGACATGTTCACAAGATGTCGGAGGACATCGATGCCGACGGATGTGAAATTTTTGCTATCGGAAACCTGTAATAAATAATAATATGCCCGATCACCCTACAGCTATTTATATTTTGATATTGTGTCATTTTTCAGGATGGCAGGCCCGGCGCGGGAAATTGAAGGGTTCACAGATGAAGACCGACGACATTTTGAGTTTGTGCGGCCTCTCATTCACATATCCGATTCCCTCACCAAGAAGGAAACAGATGATGTGAAGATATACTGTGCGCACGTGATTCCGAAAGGCATGATAAAAGGTCTAAAACGAGCAGTTGACATTTTTCTGAAGCTTAAAGAAATAGGCAAGATCAACCAGGAGAACTTGGACTTTGTTGAGGAGGTTTTGGAAATGATCGGACGACGTGATTTGGCTCGGGACGTTCTGCGGCCAGCCGAACAACCTGACCGAGCGGTTCCGGAAAATCCCGAACTCCAGCCGGAAATCCCCGAGCCCCAGCCGGAAAACCCCGAGCCCCTACCGGAACCAAGTCATGACGAAGCGAGGGCAGAAGGTAAGCAAAAATTAAGTATCATTGTTTACTCAAACTCAGTATAACATATCTCATGTAACCGCTAGGCACAAAATTCTTTAAATCGGGCTGTACAGAGTTTCCGATTCCGTGTATTTTTCTGTTTTATTCAAATTAGTATTTAAGACCGAAAAAGGGACTATAAAAACACCCTAATGATGATTCTTTTCACAAGTCTTCTATCCCTAGTCTGCAATATATGAAACTAAACCTTGTGAAAATATCTTGATATTTCCAGAACCTGCCACGTCCAACATCTACACAGTGGTGCACGGCCACAGCAGTATGACCCAGGAGACGGTAGATCGTCATAGACAAAACATAGCATCCGCCTGCAACACCAGGAGGTCACAGGTCAAGTTCAGAGGTTACAAGAAGCACAAGAGCATCCTGGTGCACTTCTCCATACCGCGGGAGAACACGGCGGTGCTGAGGCACATGGCGGATCACTCCGACCCGAGACTTGTCTACATGGGCGTCGAGTCACTGCAGATCGATGCGGAAGTTCCCATCAAAGTTCAACAGGAGGCGCCGTTGTACGGTGAGTTGACTTGGTATTCTCTTCATTGAAAAGAAAAGAAAAGAAACAAAGAAAAAAGGAAAAGAGATACTGTTGTTGACGTCACATTTTGTAGGAACTTTACAACATGCCAAAGACAAGTCTAATAGATATGTCAGATATACAACTTATGACAATCTATTACTATTAGAGATGTTTATTATACAGATTATACCCTATGTACTCAAAGTGTTATTTCTGTTGATTTGTGAATTCTAAGTTCCATTCATTTTCCTTTCAGATATCAAGAGACAAATTCCTGTTGACGACATCGAGGTGGGATGCAGTACCCGGACCAAACACAAGAAGGCGCCCCAGAGCTGGACCCGCCTGTCTGCCCTGAACCTGTTCTCGGACGCCCTGCCGCTCCATCTGCAGGCAGCCGCGACTCTGGAGTACCAGGGCTTCTCCTACAGCCTGGTCCGGGCTCTGGTGCAGAAGGACCGGCTCAGAGAACACCAGATGAGGCAGGCCATCCAGAACCTCAGGAACGCAGAGGTGGATTTCAACACGCTCCGTCAGAAGGCAGAGGTGGATTCCAACACGCTCCGTCAGAAGGCAGAGGTGGATTCCAACACGATCATGACTTTGCGCTCCAAGCTCAACATCGCAGAGAACAGGCTGAAGGAGGCTCTTGAGACGATCGCAGTTCTTGAAGAAAAGCTGCAGCAGGCTCAAGAACACTCAGAGAAAGCCGCCAAGCAGCTGGCATCCAACGTGACGGAGCACAGGGGAGAGAAGCCGCCTGGAGGCTGGCCACGGGAGTACAGGGGAGAGAAGCCGCCTGGTGGCTGGCCACAGGAGTACAGGGGAGAGAAGCCGCCTGGAGGTTGGTCGTCACAGGTCGAGAAGGCTGATTCAGCTACACAGACACACCTAACGGATCTTTTTGGTACTACAGGGAGACCTGGAGATGTGGGCGGGGACAAGGTTGGAGCAGACCCGACTGTAAAGGAAGAAGACGGGAAAACTCCAAGACAAGACTCTGGCAGTGAGAGCGATGGAAGAGTGGAAGTCCTCGGTACAGAAGCACACGAGCAAGAGCGACACACAGCGGGGATAGAAGGAGCGGCACATGGCTCTACTGGGGAGGTGAATAAGGGTGTGATCACCTTGGCGGTAAAGGATCAGGACCTGGAAAGTTTTATTATCCGCGCGGCGTTGTGTGTCGCCTAGCAACGAGATATTTGTGGCTGATGGACACGACATGCGGATCCAAGTCCACACCACAGAGGGGGTTTACCTGCGCCACTTCCCAACAGTTGTACCGGGTACAGGGGATAAGGTCATGAAGCCGCATGATGTTTGTATGGACGGTAACGGCACGCTGTGGGTGCTGGGTCGGGGAGAGAAACCTAATCATATTGTACTTTACAGCACGGACGGGACCGCCATGGCGGGGTTTGACCTGAAGAAGAGCATTTATTTCCGCGGTATTGCAGTGGACATGCGCACTAACCACATCCTGGTGACTGATGCAGACCAAGATGAAGTTCAGGTGTTCCGTCCGGACGGCTCCCTGGTGCGGGCAGTCCGGCATCCACGGGGTGAGATGACACGCCCACGGTACATCACTGTGGACGGGGAAGGGAACATTCTTGTGTCGGACTGGGACAGTAACTTTGTCTACGTGTATGACGCGTCCGGGAAGTTCCTGTTCCAGTTCAAAGGTTATGGAAGTGGTGAAGGCCAACTGAAACGGCCTACAGGCATCTGTACAGACAGTTTGGGTGAAATCATCGTGGCAGACTCTGGGAACCAGAGGGTTCAGATCTTCACACGTCACGGCGAGTTTGTCCGGACCGTCCGTACTGGATTTAAGCCGGAAGGCCTGGCTGTGGGACCGGAAGGGCAGCTGGTTGTGACTGATTGGTATAAAGACACTGTGACTGTATTTCCTAACTACTGAGTTCCTGACCACTGAGTTAGATCTTTAATAAAGATTGAATGTTAACAGGACTTACCCATTCTAACCGATTATCCGGTCTACTTCGTGATGACTGAGGAACGGATGGACGGGGCGGAGGGCGGTACCGACTTCCTACGACCTTTGACCCATCGCTCAGGCAATATTTTTGGAAAATCACGTGTTCTCAGAAATTGAGTCCTACTTCTATCTGTTCCCATCTGTTTCATCAGTCATCCTGAAGAAGACTTAAGGATTCGGTGATTCCCGGAAGCTCATTTTGTTATCCATCTTCATATTGCTTCAATCTAGTACATAGATCGATGCTTAAAGTACACTTTATGCGAAAGTCGAATCTTGTCTAAAAACGTGTCTAAAAACCATGGTAACTTTTGGGATATGTCTGATTTGACAGATCAAAGCTTTATTAATTGATTATTGCTTTGCAAATAGCTTTGCAAACTGAAAGGTCTTGCATGACCATGGGTTCCACGATTAAACATCGTACATTGATATAAATCAAGTAGCAACACTGTGGTATTAAAGAAAGTCATATTGTATATATATTCTAGTTTTGAGAAGACGGAGTGAAGATGAGGAGAATGACAGTTTTGCCACAGACTCGAGTGTACCCTTCAGTTTGACCGATGATAACGAGTACCCAATCAGCAGTTTACCGACAATGGTAAACGATGTGAGATTTTTTTTTACCTGTAACATCACCATTTATCATCGGGTAAACAATTAGATACAACATACATGTCTCTGCACAATGCCTAAAGATCGCACATTAACACGTCTTTGGCATCAGCGGTTGAATTTCTTGGGATTTGAATTGAATTGGATACTTTACGATGCTGTATTCAGTTTTCAACGAATAAAAGCTATGCTTTCTTTGCATGAAATGATCATAGTTCTTTGTGGTCTTACTTATGATAATGAGAACCAACCATGATTTCGGTCCCTGTGTAACACCCGACAAAAAGACGCGGCCAAAGAAAAGCATTGATAGACATAAAATATCTTACAAGGACTTCTAGTGGTAAATGATGAAACTGAATGCTATTAAACTGAATAAACTGAATGTTCTATAGAAATAAACAACGAGATTCTGTAATACCATCGCGGACTGGGCTTCAGATAAGGACCAACGAGGTTCTTAAAAGAAGGTATATATCAACTGCCTTATCAAATTCGTGTAGGACCAAAGCTGACTTGTCGTAACATTGTAGAACATCCTTGTGACGACAAAGTTTAACGAACAAATTGTCTGAATGTTGTTTCTGTTATAATCTTAGTTCCGTCATTTAACTCGATTCAGACCGGGCTTTTTTGGTCATCCCTGGACCGGGGGGGGGGGGGTGGCTTTTGAGGCCCTCCACTTCTAAGTCCTATAACTCTATCACGACGTGCCGTAGGGCCACCAATTTTTTTAGGACATAATATCGACATAATATCTGACAATTGACGTTTGACGTCACGTTGACGTAAGATGACGTATTATGACGTCATCAATTTCATTATATTGGCCGGACCAATGAAAAAAGGGTATTCTCAGAAAAATTCAAGTTATGCTACGAAAATTTAACAACAAGTGCAGATAACAGAATAATAATGTTTATTACAACTTGCTTTGCCAATAGCAACATCAATGACGTCAAAATGACGTCATTAAATGACGTCATGCACATCAAAGATACGAGTTGGGCTCCGCCATATCATATCCACCACCTTGAATTTTTACAAATACTTTTTTGCAACAAATAATCACAAAAGGCAATGGAAATAGACTAATTTCATTCATTTAGATTGTTTTTGATGAAAAAATACCAGGTAGTTACAAATTTTATGGGATAATTAGCTTGTTATTCTTCATCTGGCCATACGGTCCGCCATCTTGGATTTGGGGCTGATGACGTCATCAAATTAGCATAATTTATGTATATATAATTATGAAAGATATGCTAAATAATATAAGATTTTATCTATGTAACAAAATAGCAGTAATATAGCAAATAAATGTGAAAAATACATTGTTAGAACCAAAAATAGTGAAAACTAGGCAAAACTGCCTGTCAACAAACGGTTGCCTTGGCAACACGAAAAAAATAGAAAATTTGCCAAACTTCGTAACATTGTTGCCAACAATATTCTAGGAAAACTCACCAAATTTGGTGGCTCTAGCGTAAGCCGTTCTGGCTTTATAGTACATCGAAGTTGGTGCAGCCCTCAAAAGCCCCCCGGTCTGAATAGGGTTAATCTCGAAGCAGATGTTGGAAGAAACATTTGGGCCCCAAGTATATGTCGAGATGCAACTTGTACTACAGGGATTAGCTTTTCAATAGAACATAATTCACCTGTTTTACAAGTCACATATGTACGGCGACGCCCATTCAGTATCAATGGAAACGCTAGCTTACTGTATCCCGAACTATTTTCGTCACTAGCGGGTCAAACGCCGCTATGCAATCAGCTACCAGCGGTCGGGACCAAAGTCCAACGGATACAGAGTTCGCTACAAACCTGCCACGTTCACTCGTATTTCAGTCAGTAGACCGGCGACGCTGGTTCCTGTAGTACCAGCAGTATCCGCTAGGCGCGCAGCTGCACCTGCCATCCCGACATTACCCCGTGACTGATCAAAGTCTAACGGGTACAGAGTTGGTTTCCACCTGCCACGTTTACAGGTATTCCAGACAGGAGACAGCTGAGGAAGTCTGTCTTGAAGAAGCGTTTTAAGGAGCCCGTCTTACACTTCCTTTACACCGTTGAGTCTGCATACCTACTTCACTAAAGGTGAGAAATGTTCACTTCAGCCTGGCGGCCATTTTAGGTCAACGACATGAAGAATATTTTACTTCCATCACACTTAAATTGTTCTTTACGGGGTCGGGAAGGAGTAGCACATTCTAATGTCGGAAAATAAGACGACAAGAGATTTTAGAAAGGTTATATTATATACGGGCATTTGTTGCTGGGAAACGTGATCCAAAATGACTTAATTAGTGACGTCAGCGAAAGATTACTGTATGTAAACAAAAAAGTGGTGTCAAGTTACGTGGCTGGGTTGTTTTTAACTATAATTTTCACAAACACAATTTATCTATTTTATGGTTTGGCTGTTCATGACGCACTTCCAGGGCTGCCCAATCAGCCTGCGGCTAGCCCAGCTGACAGAGACAAGACTTTTTATCTCTTGCTCTAGTAACACTGCTCTTGTGTTATGTGTGGGACCGTCACCGATCATCTTCTCTTCCTTGTGATCATAGATTTATAGAGTTTTTAGCATATGTCAGTATCAAGATCTCTAACTCCGCCCCTTCGGCAGGTCCGCGTGACGTGTTCATGATTGTTGGACAAACACTCAATGCTGGGTGAGCTGATAATGGCGACATGTTTGTATTCGGAGCTACAATATGTTTGAAGGGATAACTGTGTGGGCGTATCAAACTGTCTTTTAACACCTGAAATGTACGTAAGTTATAATTATAAAAAATTATGAAGATGCATATGAGCATGTAAGTATGTTATTTTGGGCAAGGACGTATCAATGTCCTAATCTCTGTCCCCGCCCCTCGGCACGTCCGTGTGACGTAATTGTTCGGAAAAACAAACTCTCTGAAGTCGGTGAGCTGACCTTTAGCCGAACTTTAATCGATTTTCGAGTAGTGGCCATGGGGACAAAGTCTGATTCAAACATATCAGCCAGTACACGACTTGGGCTGCTTTGTGTTCTTTATGATCCGGTCGCAAGAAGGCGACATGATTTGTACATAAAAACATGTTCTTACGTAGAAGGATTTGTGGTACTAGTCATAGAAATATATTTCTAAAATCATCTTCAATAAAGTGTTACAGTGACTTTTTGGCACTATCTGGGAGAAATCTAAGTCTATGAGCCTGCAAATTATGAGAGGCAGCACTGAAGCGCCGACTAGTGATTCATGATGGCAGTACACCCTCAAGAAGATCGATTGACCGGAATCAAGATGGTCATGAGGAGGGGGGAGGTGGGCGAGGGGGTTGGGCAAGTTCATAAGATGTCGGAAGCCGTCAATGCGGGGAGATGTGAACTACTAGTAATTTTGCTATCGCAAACCTGTAATAAACAATGCCGTATCACCCTGTAGATATTTCTAATTTGCTATTGGGTCATTTTCCAGGATGGCAGGCCCAGCGAGAGAAATTGAAGGGTTTACAGATGAAGACCGACGACATTTTGAGTTCGTGCGGCCTCTCATTCTCATATCTGATTCCCTCACCAAAAAGGAAACGGATGATGTGAAAATATACTGCGCGCACGTGATTCCAAAAGGCATGATAAAAGGTCTAAAACGAGCAGTTGACATTTTTCTAAAGCTAAAAGAAATAGGCAAGATCAACCAGGAGAACCTGGACTTTGTTGAGGAGGTTTTGGAAATGATCGGACGACGTGATTTGGCTCGGGACGTTCTGCGGCCAGCCCAACAACCTGACCGAGCGGTTCCGGAAAATCCCGAACTCCAGCCGGACATCCCCGAGCCCCAGCCGGAAAATCCCGAACCCCAACCGGGACCAAGTCATGATGAAGCGAGGGCAGAAGGTAAGCAAAAATTAAGTATCATTGTTTACTCAAACTCAGTATAACATATCTCAAGTAACCGCTAGGCACAAAATTCTTTAAATCGGGCTGTATAGAGTTTCCGATTACGTGTATTTTTCTGTTTTATTCAAATTAGTTTTTTAGACCGAAAAAGGGACTATGAAAACATGCTAATGATGATTCTTTTCACAAGTCTTCTATCCCTAGTCTGCAATACTTGAAACTTAACCTTGTGAAAATATCTTAATATTTCCAGAACCTGACACGTCCAACATCTACACAGTGGTGCACGGCCACAGCAGCATGACCCAGGAGACTGTAGATCGCCACAGACAGAACATAGCATCCGCCTGTAACACCAGGAGGTCACAGGTCAAGTTCAGAGGTTACAAGAAGAACAAGAGCATCCTTGTGCACTTCTCCATACCGCGGGAGAACACGGCGGTGCTGAGGCACATGGCGGATCACTCCGACCCGAGACTTGTCTACATGGGCGTCAAGTCCCTGCAGATCGACGCTGAAGTTCCCATCAAAGTCCAACAGGAGGAGCCGCTGTACGGTGAGTTGATTTCTTTTTCTCTTAATATAAACACAGTTGTCAGTTTCAGAGTCAAGTTCATCAAGACATCGCTACTAATGTAACATCGTTGAATTGGCTTTCATGTTCATATGCACTAACTTTTCTATTGCAGACCATCAAAGCTTATCAGAGATTAAACATATAAAAGAAAATTGAATGTCTCATTTTGACAAAACAGTACTTTTGATCTACCACATGACTAAAATCGCCAGTAGGTCTGCTAGACAAAGTTTGCTATACAAATTGATACAGATGTTGACCCCCACTATACTTTGAAAAGCAGGTATTTGTCGTGATGTCATTTCAATCCTTATGTTTCATGATGTCACATATCACTTACGTATCTGTTCAGATGTCAGGAGGCAGTTGCCTGTCGATGACATCGAGGTGGGATGCAGTACCCGGACAAAACACCAGAGGGCGCCCCAGAGCTGGACCCGCCTGTCTGCCCTGAACCTGTTCTCGGACGCCCTGCCGCTCCATCTGCAGGCAGCCGCGAGTCTGGAGTACCAGGGCTTCTCCTACAGCCTGGTCCGGGCTCTGGTGCAGAAGGACCGGCTCAGAGAACACCAGATGAGGCAGGCCATCCAGAACCTCAGGAACGCAGAGGTGGATTCCAACACGCTCCGTCAGAAGGCAGAGGTGGATTCCAACACGCCCCGTCAGAAGGCAGAGGTGGATTCCAACACGATCATGACTTTGCGCTCCAAGCTTAACATCACAGAGAACAGGCTGAAGGAGGCTCTTGAGACGATCGCAGTTCTTGAAGAAAAGCTGCAGCAGGCTCAAGAAAACTCAGAGAAAGCCGCCAAGCAGCTGGCATCCCACGTGACGGAGTACAGGGGAGAGAAGCCGCCTGGAGGCTGGCCACAGGAGTACAGGGAAGAGAAGCCGCCTGGAGGCTGGTCGACACAAGTTGAAAAGTCAGATGCAGCTTCACAGACACATCTAGCGGATGCTGTTGGTACTACAGGGGGATCTGGAGATGTAGATGACAAGCTTGGAGCAGACCCGACTGTAAAGGAAGAAGACAAGGGAACTGCAAGGCAAAACTTTGGCAGTGGGGGCGATGGAAGAGAGGAATTTCTCGGTACAGAAGCACCCGAGCAAGAACGACACACAGCGAGGATAGCAGGAGCGGCAGCTGGCTCTACTGGGGACAAGAAACAGGATGTGATCACTTTTGGTGGGAAAGTGTCAGAACCTGGAAATTTTGCGAACCCGCGTGGCGTTATGGTGTCGCCTAGCAACGAGATATTCGTGGCTGATTATAACAACAGGCGAGTCCAAGTCCACAGCACGGAGGGGGTTTACCTGCGTCACTTCCCAACAGTTGTACCGGGTACAGGGGATAAGCACATGCGGCCACAAGATGTTTGTATGGACGGTAACGGCACACTGTGGGTGGTTGGGGGAGGAAAGACAGCTGGCCATGTTGTACAGTACAGCACGGACGGGACCGCCATGGCGGGGTTTGGCCTGAGTACTAGCTATGATCATAACCGGGGTATCGCGGTGGACATGCGCACTAACCACATCCTGATAACTGATGCTATCCAAGGTGCACTTCTTGTGTACCGTCCGGACCGCTCCCTGGTGCGGACAGTCCGGCATCCTGAGGGTGAGATGGAACACCCAATGTACGTCACTGTGGACGGGGAAGGGAACATTCTTGTGTCGGACTTGATAAGTCACTATGTCTACGTGTATGACGAGTCTGGGAAGTTCCTGTTCCAGTTTGGAGGTGAGGGAAGTGGTGAAGGTCAGCTGACGAGGCCTGCAGGCATCTGCACAGACAGCTCGGGTCACATCCTCGTGGCGGACTCTGGGCACCAGAGGGTCCAGATTTTCACAAGTCGGAGCGAGTTTGTCCGGACCTTCCGTACTGGATTTGGGCCGACAGGCCTGGCTGTGGGACCGGAAGGGCAGCTGGTTGTGACCAATGATTGTAACCATACTGTGACTGTATATTCCAACTATTAGTCAAGCAGCACTTTTGAGAAGGCCTTTACTTTCTTTCAACACAAAAGAGTGAACTTAACATATTCTCAAACCAGTCCTTTTGCCTACTTAGTGAACATGTGGTTGGGGCGGGGAACACTACAGGCCCCCAATGGCCTTTGACCTTTTGTTCATATCAGACAGACGGAACGTCACGTGTTTTGAACATTTCAGCCCTCAGTTGTCCTGAACAGATCAGAGAACATGTCGAAAAATTCAAATCCATCTTCATAACGTTTAGAACGAATTATAACATTCCCTGGACGAGAGTTGTTTTTTCCATTCCACCCAAACTAGATTGAAGATCAACGTCACTTGATCATGGATTGTTCACAAACTGACGATAAACGCTCAAAGACGCTCAAACCACTCAAAGCTTTCTTTCTGCTTGTTCAAAAGAATTTGATATATTCCATCCTTTAGGTGAATTCAATTTAAATACATTCTAGGAGAAGATAACCCTTACATTGTACAAATATAGGTAAATACACAAAGAAATGTTAAGGACGTCTAACTAATAGTAGGAGTCATACGTTAAACTCTAAATGTTGATTTATGTTCATGTGAGTACCTTGGTTTATGCATTTGTACTTAATTTTTCAATGTACTTCCATGCTCATGATACATTTTGATATAATTTAATGTTTTTAATGCATTTTAATGTTTATTTAACATCCACGCAAAAGTTGGTGAATCTTTAAAATCTTTAAGTGTCTGGAACCCATCTTGACATGTCGGTTACAGATTCAGCAGCAGCAGACGAAGATACTAACAGAAAAAGGATTGATTAATTCATGATTTGTAAATAGCCTTTCATATCCAAGCCTCCATTGGTCTTCCATCGCCATGGATTCCTTAAACGTTGAAAAGACGGATTAAAGATTAGGAAGATGGCAGCTTCGTCACAGACTGTGGTGACGTCATGACTTAGCCGATGATAACGAGTATCCAAACAACAAGTCTCTAACGATCACACATTAACACGTCTTCGGTATCAGCGGATGAATTTATTCGGAATTGAATTGTGATGGAAACTTTACGATGTCGTATTCAGTTTTACACCAATAAAAGCTCTGCTTTCTTTGCATGGAATAATCACAGTTCTTTATGGTCTAACTTATGATACTGAGTACCAACCATGATTTCGGTCCCTGTGTAACACCCGGCAAAAAGGTGCAACCCAATGAAAAGCATTGATAGACATAGAATATCTCACAAGGACTTCTAGCGGTAAATGATGAAACTGAATGCTATTAAACTTAATAAACTGAATGTTCTATAGAAATAAACAACGAGATTCTGCAATACAATCGCGGACTGGGCTTCAAATAAGGACCAAAGAGGTTCTTAAAAGAAGGTATATATCTACTGCCTTATCTAATTCGTGTGGGACCAAAGCTGCCTTGTCGTAATATTATAGAACATCCTTGTGACAACAAAGTTTATCGAACAAATAGTCTGAATGTTGGTTCTGTTATAAACATAGTGCTTCATTTAATCTCCAAGCAGATGTTGGGGAGAAATATTTGGGCCGCTAGTATATGTAGAGATGCAACTTGTACTACAGGGATTAGCTTTTCAATAGAATATAATTCACCTGTTTTACAAGTCACATATGTACGGCGACGCCCATTCAGTATCAATGGAAACGCTAGCTTATTGTATCCCGAACTATTTTCGTCACTAGCGAGTCAAACCTCGCTATGCAATCAGATACCAGCGGTTGGGACCAAAGTTCAACGGATACAGAGTTCGCTACAAACCTGCCTCGTTCACGAGACGCTTATTCCTGTAGTACCGGCAGTATCCGCTAGGTGCGTAGCTGCAGCTGCCATCCCGACATCCCCCAGTGGCCATGATCAAAGTCTAACGGGTACAGAGTTGGTTTCCCACCTGCCATGTTTATTGGTATATCGGACCCAAGACAGAAGACATCTGAGGAAGTTTGTCTTAAAGAATCAGACTGACACTGGTTACACCTTAAGGAGCCCTTCTTACCATCACGTCACACAGGTGAGTTTTTAAACTTGCTTCACTACAGGTGAGAAACGTTTGACGTGGCACTTCAGCTAGGCGGCCATTTTAGGTCAACGACTTGAGGCTACTTTTTTTCCACCTTAAGACTTACATTGCTCTTTTTGTGGTGAATCCTGTATAAATGGAAATAAGAAAAAGTTTAAGGAATTCGTTCATGTATATTACATAGCCTGATGGTGAATCTGACAGAAAGTGACCAAATAAATGCCTTCTAAGTTACTTTGAATGGGTAGGCGGGTAGGATATTTTGAATTACAATTTTATGGTATTCACAGTTGCACTTTAGATATCTTAATCATGATAATGTTAATAGGATAATGATCATGTGAGTGTCTCATTGTGGCAAGAACCTATCAGTCCTATCAGTGTCCTGATCTCTGCCCGCCCCTCGGCACGTCCGCGTGACGTGTTAATGATTGACGGACAGAACAAACTCTCCGGAGTGGTCTGAGATGACGTCACCGGGAGGGAAAAGCACTGGGAGATGTAAACAATTATAGCACGAGTACAAATTAGGCTTAGCGAGGATTCAACGGTGCTTACTCCACGGATGTTAACGTCGGTACATATTACTAATAGTATGTTATTTGTGACGAGCACTTATCAGTGTCCTGATCTCTGCCCCGCCCCTCGGCACGTCCGCGTGACGTGTTAATGATTGATGGACAGAACAAACTCTCAGTGTGGTCTGAGCTGACGTCACGGGGAGGGCCAAGCACTGGGAGATGTAAACAATTAAATCACGAGTCTAAATTAGGCTTAGAGTGGATTCAATGGTGTTAATATTTGTACTTGAAAATTTCTTTTTAATAATCAATTATTTTCAAACCAATTTACACAGGCGTCGGTGATATAATGATAACCACATATATGTCTTATTTGTTTAAAGTGATAGATTAGTGGGTTTGTAAAACTACTAGTGGGACCAGTAGTTTTACACCTGCAGTTTAAATAATCTATGTTCTATGAACATGTAAGTATGCTATTTGTGGCGACGGCTTATCAGTGTCCTGATCTCTGCCCCACCCATCGGCACGTCCGCGTGACGTGTTAATGATTGACGGACAGAACGAATTTAAACTCCCTCAAGAGTGGTTGAACTGAGGTCACGATGTGGGCAAGGTGCACGGAGATTCACAAACAACTACAGTACAAGTTCCAACTGGGCTGGGTGTGGGCTGAATGTTGCTCAGTCAACATTGCGTTAACAGTAAGTTGCAGTGATATCCGGTGGAAAACGTGTGAGCTGGCTCACTATGTGAACTGACCGTGTGCGCAAAATTGAAGCTACTTTGTAAATAGGTCTCCAGACCATAGTTGACTCATGTCTAGATGTGTTTTGTTTATGTCTGTGGGCTATTAAACTTACTTGTAGCTTTCAATGCATCACACAGCACATGCGCATTTCGAAATGTGAACGAACGTCTTCTTTACCTTGATACCTTGTGTTAATCGTTATAAATTCCATACTGCAGAAATGAACTTTCTATTAACTTAGACGTACAGTGTTTGCAGAATAGGACCAGTCCAGTGAAACTTTATCGTCTGTTTTCAGGATGGCAGGTCCAGTCCGAGAAAGCAGAGTCACAGATGCCGACAGGCGCCATTTTGATTTTGTCCAAACTTTGCTCCGTATTTCCGATGAACTGACAGAAGAGGAAACTGCAAACGTGAAGTTGTTCTGTCTGCATCTAATCCCTAAAGGCCAGGCGGCACAACTCAGGCGGGCGGTGGACGTTTTTCAAAAGCTGATGGAACTGGACAAAATCGACCAGGAGAATCTCGACTTTATTGAAGAGATCTTGGAAAGAATCGGACGACAGGATCTGATTCGGGACGTTCTGCGGCGGTTCCAGCCGCCGGACCGAGAGATTCCGGAAAATCCCGAACTGCAGCCGGGAACAAGTCAACAGGGAACAAATGCAGAAGGTGAGTGACACGCAAGAATTATTGATAAACTTTAAACAAAAGTCTAATATCCGTACAACTTGCCCTGGACATTGAATCCCGAGCTGCAACCAGGAAGTATCCCAGTGAGTGCAAGTGAAAGAGGTTAGTAATATCAGTATTTTTTCTGGTAACGCTTTAAAGGTTTAGAGAACGGTTAATCAAGGCAGTTCTATTTCCCAAGGATATAGTTTTAACCGTATCGCAAAATAAATTCACATATTTCTTTTCTATTTGTTGTAATGTAATCAAACCTTGGCTAACACTGTTTTCAATATTTCCAGGAGATGAAACTGCCAACGCCTTCTTGGTCATTCACGGTCAAACGCACATGGTTCAGGAAACAGTGAATCGTCACAGACGTTGTTTAGCGTCACTGTTTGGCACGAGAAGGTCACAGGTCAAGTTCAGAGGTTACAAGAAGCACAAGAGCATCCTGGTGCTCTTCTCCATACCGCGGGAGAACACGGCGGTGCTGAGGCACATGGCGGATCACTCCGATCCGAGACTTGTCTACATGGGCGTCAAGTCACTGCAGATCGACGCTGAAGTTCCCATCAAAGTTCATCAGGAGGCGCCGCTGTACGGTGAGTTGACTTCTTTTTCTCTTAATATAAACACAGTTGTCAGTTTCAGAGTCAAGTTCATCAAGACATCGCTACTAATGTAACAGCGTTGAATTGGCTTTCATGTTCATATGCACTAACTTTTCTATTGCAGACCATCAAAGCTTATCAGAGATTAAACATATAAAAGAAAATTGAATGTCTCATTTTGACAAAACAGTACTTTTGATCTACCACATGACTAAAATCGCCAGCAGGTCTGCTAGACAAAGTTTGCTAGACAAATTGATACAGATGTTGACCCCCACTATACTTTGAAAAGCAGGTATTTGTCGTGATGTCATTTCAATCCTTATGTTTCATGATGTCACATATCACGTATCTGCTCAGATGTCAAGAGGCAGTTGCCTGTCGATGACATCGAGGTGGGGTGCAGTACCCGGACCAAACACCAGAGGGCGCCCCAGAATTGGACCCGACTGTCTGCCCTGAACCTGTTCTCGGACGCCCTGCCGCTCCATCTGCAGGCAGCCGCGAGTCTGGAGTACCAGGGCTTCTCCTACAGCCTGGTCCGGGCTCTGGTGCAGAAGGACCGGCTCAGAGAACACCAGATGAGGCAGGCCATCCAGAACCTCAGGAACGCAGAGGTGGATTCCAACACGCTCCGTCAGAAGGCAGAGGTGGATTCCAACACGCTCCGTCAGAAGGCAGAGGTGGATTCCAACACGATCATGACTTTGCGCTCCAAGCTCAACATCTCAGAGAACAGGCTGAAGGAAGCTCTTGAGATGATCTCAGTTCTTGAACAAAATCTGCAGCAGGCTGAAGAATACGCAGAGAAAGCCGCTAAGCAGGTGACATCCCACGTGACGGAGTACAGGGGAGAGAAGCCGCCTGGAGGCTGGCCACAGGAGTACAGGGGAGAGAAGCCGCCTGGAGGCTGGCCACAGGAGTACAGGGGAGAGAAGCCACCTGGAGGCTGGCCACAGGAGTACAGGGGAGAGAAGCCACCTGGAGACTGGCCGGAACAGGTCGAGAATGCAGATGCAGCTACACAGACACACCTAGTGGGTTCTGTTGGTACTATAGAGATACCTGGAACTGTGGATGACAAGGTTGGAGCAGACCTGACTGTAAAGGAAGAAGACGGGAAAACTCCAAGACAAGACTCTGGCAGTGGGAGCAATGGAAAAGAGGATGTTCTCGGTACAGGACCACCCGAGCAAGAGCGGCACACAGCGGAGACAGAAGGAACGGCATCTCGCTCTACTGGAGAGTTGGAACAGGATGTGATCACTTTTGGCGGGATTGGAACAGAACCTGGAAAGTTTCATCATCCACGCGGGGTTGTGGTGTCGCCTAGCAACGAGATCTATGTGGCAGAAAGTGACAAAAGGCGAGTCCAAATCCACAGCACGGAGGGGGTTTACCTGCGCCACTTCCCAACAGTTGTACCGGGTACAGGCGATAAGGACATATATCCACATGATGTCTGTATGGACGGTAACGGCACGCTGTGGGTAGTGGGGCGGGGAGAGACAGCCGACCATGTTGTACAGTACAGCACGGACGGGAATGTCATGAAAAGGTTTGACCTGAAGAAGAGCATTCTTTTCCGCGGCATTACAGTGGACATGCGCACTAACCACATCCTGGTGAGTGATCCCTACCAAGGTGAAGTTCAGGTGTTCCGTCCGGACGGCTCCCTGGTGCGGACAGTCCGGCATCCGCGGGGTGGGATGACACGCCCACGGTACGTCACAGTGGACGGGGAAGGGAACATTCTTGTGTCGGACTGGGACACTCACTGTGTCTACGTGTATGACGAGTCCGGGAAGTTCCTGTTCCAGTTCGGAGGAAGGGGAAGTGGTGAAGGTCAGCTGAGAATGCCTCACGGCATCTGTACAGACAGCTCGGGGCACATCCTCGTGGCGGACTTTGGGAACGAGAGGGTTCAGATCTTCACACGTCACGGCGAGTTTGTCCGTACCGTCCGTACTGGGTTTCGGCTGGACGGCCTGGCTGTGGGACCGGAAGGGCAGCTGGTTGTGACCAGTTATTGGAACAGCATTGTGACTGTTTATCCCAGCTATTAGTCAAGCAGCACTTTGGAGAAGGCTGTTATTTTGTTTCAACACAAATGAATGAACTTACCATTTTCTCAAACAAGTCGTTTTGCCTACTTTGTGAACGGCAGCAGACGAAGATACTGACGAAACGATTATTAATTGATTCACCTTCACCTAGTCCCATCCTCATGTCTGAGGGTCGGGGACTATGGTAGCATCCAGTATCAGCCTCCTCCACTCCCTTCTGTAAATAGCTTGAAAAACTAAAACTCAAGCTGTCAAGGGTCTTACAAGGCCATGGATTCCTTAAACTTTGAGAAAAAGGATTGAGGAAAATGGCGGCTTTCTCACAGACTGTGATGACGTCACGACTTGTAACTGATAACGATCGAGTATCCAAACAGCAGTTTACCGATGATGGGACATGATAAATGATATATTTTACCTGTTATATATTAACCATGTATTATCAGTTAAACAAATATACACTGGAGTTTATTTGCAAGTTCATACCCGAGGGCTAATTACAAGTACATGGTATAAACATATACAAGCGACAATGAATAGTTATAAACAATATTCTACTTTAATACTAGTGTTAAGTTGGCTATATACACTAAATACGGACCCCTACACCATGTCTACGGATTGCACATTAACAAGTCTGTGGTATTAGCGGTTGAGTCTAAATAAGTTGAATTGAATTGGATTATGTGAGATGACATAATCAGTTTGGTACCAATAAAAGTTATTCTTTCCTTGCATTAAAATGTCGATGATACAAACAGATTTGTATGTATCTTTAACCCTATTCAGACCGGGCTTTTTTGGTCATCCCTGGACCGGGGGGGGGGGGGGCTTTTGAGGCCCTCCACTTCTAAGTCCTCTAACTCTTGAACGACGTGCCGTAAGGCCACCAAATTTTCAGGACATGATATCGACATAATATCTGACGAGTATTTGACGTTTGACGTTACGTTGACGTAAGATGACGTAATTATGACGTCATCAATTTGATTATATTGGCCGGACCCATGAAAAAAGGGTATTCTCAGAAAACGTCAAGTTATACTACAAAAATTGTAACAACAAATGCAGATAACAGAATAACAATGTTTATTACGACTTGTATTGCCAATAGCAACATCGATGACGTCATAATGACGTCATAAAATGACGTCATGCACATCTAAGATACGAGTTAGGCTCCGCCATATTATATCCACCACCTTGAATTTTGAAAAGTACTTTTTTTGCAACAAATAATCACAAAGGGCAATGGAAATAGACTAAATTCATTCATTTAGATGGTTTTTGATGAAAAAATACCAGGTAGTTACAAATTTTAAGTGATAATCAGCTTGTTATTCTTGATCTCGCCATACTGTCCGCCATCTTGGATTTTGGGCTGATGACGTCATCAAATTAGCATAATTTATGCATATATAATTATGAAAGATATGCTAAATAATATAAGATTTTATTTATGTAACAAAATAGCAGTAATATAGCAAATAAATGTGAAAAATACATTGTTAGAACCAAAAATAGTGATTTTTGGCAAAACTGCCTGTCAGCAAACGGTTGCCATGGCAACACGAAAAAATGGAAAATTTGTCAATCTTCGTAGAATTGTTGCCAACAATATTTTAGGAAAACTCACGAAATTTGGTGGCTTTAGCGTTAGGCGTTCTGGCGTTATAGGACATCGAAGTTGGCGCGGGCCTCAAAAGCCCCCCCCCCCCGGTCTGAATAGGGTTAAATGTCAGAACTCCCATAATGCAAAAATAGGCAAATATATCAAGGACTGATCTGCTATTAAAAAGAATGCCGAAACTAGTACTAGCTATGATTAGCCTACTCCTTTGCAATACTATACCAACGAAGTGCTGAGCCCTTATTGTTATGTCAACTGGGTTGTTAAGCTTTGTCCTATACCTCTATTTTGTAATTTGTGTAATAGTTGTTGCCATACATTGTATTATGTACAATTGTCGTGCAATAAAGTTCTTCTATAATGATTATGGTTCTTTGTGGCGTGACGCCCTGCAAAATAACCAGACCCAAAGAATAACATTCTATAGACGTAAAATGTCCCACAAGGGCGTCCAGCGGTAGATGATGAAGCATCATGTCTTCTGCACAATACACAATGCTATTCTAAAGTATGCCAACAGCGACTGGGTTTGCAATGACGACCAATCAGGTTCTAAAACGAATTAACTATCATGTCTGTATAGGAATATAGCGGCATTATTGTAACATTGCAGAACATCCTTAGAACGATATAGCAAAATTTAACTAACAAATTGTCTGAAGTTTGGCCCTATTATGATAATAGTACCACCATTTCATCAACAAGCAGATAGTGTAAGAAAAGGTACCAACACCATGTAACCGTTCGGTATCTTGTGTCCGAAAAATGGATCAAATTGAGAAAATCATGATCATTCCCGACCCACTTATCTATGTCGATATGGCAGATGCAGTCACGCACCTAGCGGAAAATGCTGGTAATACAGGGATAAGCTGCTCAGTAGAACCCAACTTACCGGTTTTATCAGTCACATAGGTACGGCGTCAACCATTCAGAATCTAAGGTCAATCTTTACCCTTATCAAACCCGACTTTGCTTTCCACTATTTACCAGTATATCAGTCCCCAAACAGGAGATAACAGAGGAGGTCTGTCTTGAAGAATCAGACTAACACTGGCAACGTCTCAAGGAGCCCGTATCACCGTTACTTTAAACAGGTGAGATTTGCACCTGATAGGTGTTCTAATCTGAATGGCGGCCATTTTAGGTCAACGACATGAAATGGATTTTGGTATTATAAGACTTTGGTTGTTCTCGTCGTGGTCTGGAAGGAGTATTATTTTATGATTAGGAATATAAGACAATCCATAATTTTATAAAGTTCGCGTCTCCTTATTTGTAGGTAATACGAGCATTTTTTGCGGGTAAACATGATACGAAATGACTGAATTAGTGACGTCAGCGTTACATAAGGACCTGTATGTAAACATGGTGGTTTCAAGTTACATGGGTCGGGCGTTTTAAACTTCAATTTTTACGAACTAGTTTATTCATTTATTTATTGGATTAGGTTTTTAGCACGCACAGTAGGTTTTCCAACTCGCATGTGCCTAGCACGGTATCAGCAAACCGCCCCCCCCCCCCGTCGACTCTCCCACTAGAACAAAATTACCTATTTACTGGTCCAACTGTAGATACAAACCTGCAGTTTGAATGATCTATATCATTATGAACGTTAAGATGATGTAATACATTTCAAGTATGTTATTCATAACAAGAACATGTCCCTGGTTTGAACTATCCCACCCACCTCCCACCCCTGCACGTCCGCGTGACGTGTTAATAATTGGTGCACATAACAGACATTCCGCAGTGGGTGTGTTGACGTCATCCTGAGTACAGTACATGTTCGACCTGGGACTGAACGGCGTGTGGACTGAACGATGCTCAATTAACGTTAACACCATTATTTTAATATAGTTATAGTGAAATGTCCCTTTATCAATTATAGAAGAAACTTGATAAGCTGGTAAACTGCGTAAGCGCAAGGTCAAATACGTAGGCTCCCGAGGTTTGATTTGAGTTTTTGTGTAGACAATGGTTGACAACTTTCCAGAGGTATTTTTATGGGCCTTCACTTTTAATACCCATAATAGACTGAGGATGGAGGATGCTCATTTCAAAAGCAAAGTACGTTATTTCCTTACCTACTGCCATGCGTAAATCGTTATCAAGTTACATAGTTAGTGTCATCTACCAATCTTACCTACTTAAACGTAAAATGTGTGCAAATTAGGATCAGTTCATTGAAGTTTTATTATCTGCTTTCAGAATGGCAGGTCCGGTCAGAGAAAGAGTTACAGCTGCCGACAGGCGCCATTTTGATTTTGTGCAAACCTTGCTCCGTATTTCCGATGACCTCACAGAAGAGGAAACAAAAAACGTGAAGTTGTTCTGCCGACACCTGATCCCCAGAGGCCATGCGGAACAACTCGATCGAGCGGTGGACGTTTTCAACAAGCTAATAGACCTAGACAAAATCGACCAAGAAAATCTCGATTTTGTCAAAGAGATCTTGGAAAGAATCGGGCGACAGGACCTGATTCAGAATGTTCTGCGCCGGTTCCAGCCGCCTGACCGAGAGATTCCGGAAAATCCCGAACTGCAGCCGGAAAATCCCGAACTGCAACCGGGAACAAGTCAACAGGGAGCAGATGTAGAAGGTTAGTAACATGCAAGAAAATTATGGATAAACCTCAAACAAAAATCCATTATCTGCCCGGCAATCTTGTCTCGTCATAGAAAGACATTTCTATGAAATTTGCTCTCAATCCAACTACTGATAGAAATTATAAATAGCAATACTGCGGACTTGTTGTCAATTAACATTAACACTTTCACTGATACTTAACATTCCAGGAAATGCAACCTCTAACACCTACGTAGTCGTGAACGGCCAGGTGCGCATGATCCAGGAAACTCTAGATCGCCTTAGAAACCACATAGCAACGTTATCTGGTACCAGAAGGTCACAGGTCAAGTTCAGAGGTTACAAGAAGCACAAGAGCATCCTGGTGCACTTCTCCATACCGCGGGAGAACACGGCGGTGCTGAGGCACATGGCGGATCACTCCGACCCGAGACTTGTCTACATGGGCGTCAAGTCACTGCAGATCGACGCTGAAGTACCCATCAAAATCCAACAGGAGGCGCCGTTGTACGGTGAGTTGATTTTTTGTCTTTATATGTACACTATTCGTCAATTTTAGAATTTGCATGTCCATCCTAGGAATGTGGATTTTAATGTAAGTTTAATTTTTCTCTTAAAGATGCAACATCAAAGACTAAAGGTGTTAAAGAGCAAAGAATGTTTCCTTTTGACAAATCAGCTGTCAGTTTTATTCAATTAGTTTCTGACCATCTCCCATATGACTGAAACTGCCAGTATCTAAACAATCTATGTTAGACAAATGAATAGAGATTTTTACTTCAACAATACATCGACAAGGAGGTCTTGTTCGAGATGTTATATCAAACCCTAAGTTTCGTTATGTCATATATCTTTCACTATTTGTCCCAGATATCAAGAGACAACTACCCGTTGATGACATCGAGGTGGGCTGCAGTACCCGAAGCAAACACCAGAGGGCGCCCCTGAGCTGGACCCGCCTGTCTGCCCTGAACCTGTTCTCGGACGCCCTGCCGCTCCATCTGCAGGCAGCCGCGAGTCTGGAGTACCAGGGCTTCTCCTACAGCCTGGTCCGGGCTCTGGTGCAGAAGGACCGGCTCAGAGAACACCAGATGAGGCAGGCTATCCAGAACCTCAGGAACGCAGAGGTGGATTCCAACACGCTCCGTCAGAAGGCAGAGGTGGATTCCAACACGCCCCGTCAGAAGGCAGAGGTGGATTCCAACACGATCATGACTTTGCGCTCCAAGCTCAACATCACAGAGAACAGGCTGAAGGAGGCTCTTGAGACTATCACAACTCTTGAAGAAAAGTTGAAGCAGGCTCAAGAATACGCAGAAAAAGCGGCCAAGCAGGTGACATCCCACGTGACGGAGTACAAGGGAGAGAAGCCGCCTGGTGGCTGGCCACAGGAGTACAGGGGAGAGAAGCCACCTGGAGGCTGGCCACATGAGTACAGGGGAGAGAAGTCGCCTGAGGGCCCGTCGGAAAAGGTCGAGAAGGCAGATTCAGCTACACAGACATACCTAGCGGGTTCTGTTGGTACTACAGGGAGACCTGGAGATGTGGGCGACAAACTGGGAGAAGAGCCGACTGTAACGGAAGAAGAAACTCAAAGACAAGACTCTGACAGTAAGAGCAATAAAAGAGAGGATATTTTCTCTACAGAAGCAACTGAGAAAGAGCGACACACTACGGGGACAGAAGGAGCGGCATCTGACTTGGGTGTGATCACTTTTGGTCGGGAAGGACCAGAACCTGGAAAATTTTCGAACCCACGTGGCATTGTGGTGTCGCCTAGCAACGAGATATTTGTGACTGATTTCTCTAACAGGCGAATCCAAGTCTACAGCACGGTGGGGGTTTACCTGCGTCACTTCCCAACAGTTGTACCGGGTACAGAGGATAAGGACATGCGGCCACATGATGTTTGTATGGACGGTAACGGCACGCTGTGGGTAGTGGGGCGGGGACAGACAGCCGATCATGTTGTACAGTACAGCACGGACGGGACCGTCATGGCGGGGTTTGACCTGGAGAAGATCCTTTTTATCCGCGGCATTGCAGTAGACATGCGCACTAACCACATCCTGGTGACTGATGGGGAGAACAGTGAAGTTCTTGTGATCCGTCCGGACGGCTCCCTGGTGCGGACAGTCCGGCATCCACGGGGTGGGGAGATGATACGCCCACGGTACATCACTGTGGACGGGGAAGGGAACATTCTTGTGTTCGACTGGAACAATAACTCTGTCTATGTGTATGACGAGTCCGGGAAGTTCCTGTTCCAGTTTGGAGGGAAGGGAAGTGGGGAAGGTCAGCTGGATGATCCTCGCGGCATCTGTACAGACAGCTCGGGGCACATCCTCGTGGCGGACTCTGGGAACGAGAGGGTTCAGATCTTCACACGTCACGGCGAGTTTGACCGGACCGTCCGTACTGGGTTTAAGCCGGACGGCCTGGCTGTGGGACCGGAAGGGCAGCTGGTTGTGACCAGTTATTTGAACGACATTGTGGCTATTTATCCCAGCTATTAGTCAAGCAGCACTTTGGAGAAGGCTTTTATTTTGTTTCAACACAAATGAGTGAACTTTCCATGTTCTCAAACCTGTCCTTTTGCCTACTTTGTGAACGGGTGGATGGGGAGGGGAACGCTACAGGCTTCCAACGGCCTTTGACCTTTTGTTCATATCAGACAGACGGAAGGTCACGTGTTTTTAACATTTAAGGCCTCAGTTGTCCTGAACAGATCAGAGAACATGTCGAAAAATTCAAATCCATCTTCATAACGTTTAGAACGAATTATAACATTCCCTGGACGAGAGTTTTTTTTTTCCATTTCGCTCAAATTAGATTGAAGATCAACGTCACTTGATCATGGATTGTTCACAATCTGATGATAAACGCTCAACGCCGCTCAAACCATTCAAAGCTTTCTTTCCGCTTGTTCAAACGAATTTGATATATTCCATCCTTTAGGTAAATTCAATTTAAATACATTCTAGGAGAAGATAACCTTTACATTGTACAAATATAGGTAAATACACAAAGAAATGTTAAGGACGTCTAACTAATAGTAGGAGTCATACGTTAAACTCTTAATGCTGATTTATATTCATGTGTGTACTTTGGTTTATGCATTTGTACTTAATTTTTAATGTACTTCCATGCTCATAATACATTTTGATATAATTTAATATTTTAATGCATTTAATGTTTATTTAACATCCATGCAACAGTTGGTTAATCTTTAAATGATAATTGTCTGGAACCCATCTTGACATGTCGGGTTGGTTACAGATTCAGCAGCAGAACACGAAGATACTAACAGAAAAAGGATTGATTAACAAATGTAGCTAAATACATAAGAAAATGTTAAGGACGTAGAAACAATGGTATGAGTCATACGTTAAACTCTATGTGCTGATTTACCTGTATATTTGTATCTTCAAGTTGGTTATTCACTTGCACCCTATTTTTGTATGTATGCATGCAGTAGATTTTATGGATGTCGCTGTCATTCCGATGTGTTTATGATATTGTATGATATGTACTCCGATGGGTATAATACCTAATAATGCCTTTAATGTAATTGCTCATTTAACATCCATGCAACAGTTGGTGAATCTTTAAATGATAATTGTCTGGAACCCATTTAGAGATGTCGGGTTGGTTACAGATTTAGTAGGAGCAGACGAATACACTAACAGATAAAGGATTGATTAATTAATGCTTTGTAAATAGCTTTTCATACCCAAGCCTTCAAGGGTCTTCCATCACCATGGATTCCTTAAACGTTGAAAAGACGGATTGAAGATTAGGAAGATGGCAGCTTCGTCACAGACTGTGGTGACGTCATGATGAAGCCGATGATAACGAGTATCCAAACAGCAGTTTACCGATGATGGTACAGGACACGTGACATGTTTCACCGGTAACACCACCATGTATTATCAGCTGAACAACTAGATACAACATATAAGTCTCTGCACAATGTCTAAAGATCGCACATTAACACGTCTTTGCTATCAGCGGTTGAATTTCTTGGGAATTGAATTGAAATGGATACTGTACGATGTCGTATGCAGTTTTACACCAATAAAAGCTGTACTTCCTTTGCATGAAGTGATCAAAGTTCTTTGTAGTCCTACGTATAAAACTGAGTACCAACCATGATTTCAGTCCCCGTGTAACACCCGACAAAAAGGCGCGGCCAAATGAAAAGCATTGATAGACATAAAATATCTCACAAGGACTTCTGGCGGTAAATGATGAAACTGAATGCTATCAAACTGAAGGAACTGAATATTCTATGAAAATAAACAATGAAATTCTGCAATACCATCGCGGACTGGGCTTCAAATAAGGACCAAAGAGGTTCTTAAAAGAAGGTATATATCAACTGCCTTATGTAATTCGTATTGTAACAAAGCGGTTTTGTCGTAACATTGTAACGTTAGAACATCCTTGTGACGACAAAATTTAACGAACAAATTGTCTGAATGTTGGATCTTGTTGACGTGCCACCATTTAATCTTCAAGCAGATGTGGGAAATAAATATTTGGGCCGCTAGTATATGTCGAGATGCAACTTATACTACAGGGATGAGCTTTTCAATAGAACATAATTCACCTGTTTTACAAATCACATATTAAGGCGACGCCCATTCAGTATTAATGGAAACGCTAGCTTATTGTGTCCCGAACTGTTTTAGTCACTAGCGGGTCAAACCTCGCTATGCACTCAGCTACCAGCGGTCTGGATCAAAGTCCGACGGATACAGAGTTCGCTACAAACCTGCCACGTTCCCTCGTATTTCAGTCAACAGACCGGAGACGCTTATTCCTGTAGTACCGGCAGTATCCGCTAGGTGCGTAGCTGCACCTGGCATCCCGACATTACCGAGCGGCCATGATCAAAGTCTAACGGGTACCGACTCGGAGTTTGTTTCCAACTGCCACGTTTAGTGCAATCTAATTCAGCGCCCGGACAGGAGACATCTGAGGGCCGGGAGTTTGTCTTGTAGACTCAGACTGACACTGGTTACGTCTTAAGGAGCCCGTCTTACCGTTACGTCACACAGGTAAGTTTTTAAACCTGCTTCACTACAGGTGAGAAACGATTGACGTGGCACTTCAGCCAGGCGGCCATTTTAGGTCAACGACTTGAGGCTACTTTTTTTCCACCTTGAGATTTTCATTGCTCTTCATGTGGTGAATCCTGTATAAATGGAAATAAGAAAAAGTTTAAGGAATTCGTTCATGTAAATTACATAGCCTGATGGTGAATCTGACAGAAAGTGACCAAATAAATGCCTTCTAAGTTACTTTGAATGGGTAGGCGGGTAGGATATTTTGAATTACAATTTTATGGTATTCACAGTTGCACTTTAGATATCTTAATCATGATAATGTTAATAGGATAATGATCATGCGAGTGTCTCATTGTGGCAGGGTTTTATCAGTGTCCTGATCTCTGCCCCGCCCCTCGGCACGTCCGCGTGACGTGTTAATGATTGATGGACAGAACAAACTCTTCCGACTGTGGTCTGAGATGACGTCACGGGGAGGGCTAAGCACTGGGAGATGTAAACAATTACATCACGAGTACAAATTAGGCTTAGCGAGGATTCAACGATGCTTACTCCACAGATGTTGATGTTGGTACTCAAAGATGACTTGTTAATGATCAATTCTTTTTAAATGAAGTTTAACTTAAAATTAAACGTCAGTGAGATTATAATAACCCCATATATGCCTTATATGTTTGCAGAAATAATTTGGCGTGTAAGGCAGTAGTTTTGCTAATGTATCATTTGTGGCAAGGACCTATCAGTGTCCTGGTCTCTCCCGCCCCTCGGCACGTCCGCGTGACGTGTTAATGATTGTTGGACAGAACAAACTCTCCAGAGTAGTCTGAGCTGACGTCACGGGGAGGTCAAAGTGCTCGAAGATTTACAAACAACAGCAGTACAAGTTCCCACTGGGCTCAGTGTGCATCGAATGTTGCTCAGTCTCCGGAAGTTAACGTTGTTACTTTGATATGATAACGGTAGAAATGCCAGAAGGAACACAATAAGGTATTAACTATTCATGCATAGGGTCAAAAGTGAAGGCCCTTGACTTGCAACCATGGGCTCTTGTGAAGAGAAAACAAATATGTTGAGACGTGTTTTCTTTATATCTCATTCGTCTTTAACTTTGGCATTTTACCCACAAGGCATAGCACTGTCAATGCACATTTGAAATGCAGAAAGTTCGTATTATTTAACCTTCAACCTTCCGTAAAGCGTTATAAAAGTGTAAGACTCTCTACTATTATCTTACCTACTTAGACAAACAGTGTGTGCAGAACAGGATTCCTTTTTGAACATTTTTTCGTCTATTTTCAGGATGGCGTCTCCGGTCCGAGAAAGAGTCACAGATGCCGACAGGCGCCATTTTGATTTTGTAAAAACCTTGCTCCGTATTTCCGATGAACTGACAGAAGAGGAAACGGCAAACTTAAAGATCTTCTGCCTGCATCTTATTCCCAAGGGCCACCTGGCACAACTCAGGCGGGCAATGGACGTTTTCGTCAAGCTGATGGAACTGGACAAAATTGACCGGGAGAATCTTGACTTTCTCAAAGAGATCTTGGAAGGAATCGGACGACAGGACCTGATTCGAGACGTTCTAAGGCAGTTTCAGCCGCCTGACCGAGAGATTCCGGAAAATCCCGACCTGCAGCCGGAAAATCCCGGCCTGCAGCCGGAAAATACCGACCTTCAGCCGGAAAATCCCGACTTGCAGCCGGAAAATCCTGACTTGCAGCCGGAAAATCCCGACCTGCAGCCGGAAAACCCCGATCTGCAGCCGGAAAATCCCGACCTTCAGCCGCAAAACTCCGAACTGCAGCCGCAAAACCCTGAACTGCAGCCGGGAGACCCCGAAATTCAATCAGGTCAAAGCAATGCAGAAGGAGCAAATGAAGAAGGTGAGTGTCAATAAACATGAAAAACATTATTGGTAATGCCTTGAAAAACAGTTTTATATTTTTATAACGCCAACTGCAGTCCACAAAATGTTATTCTCGACATGTGGAGGACTATACGTATCTACTCTCCAAACTGACGTAAATCAACTTTTTAATGAGTAAACTACTGGAAAATAATGAATTGAAGATTTTCTGATGCTTTCCTTTAAATTGACATTAACATATCAATGATTCACGATTGCAGGAGATGCAACGTCGAACATCTACGTGGTCGTACATGGCCAAGTGCGCATGATCCAGGAAGCTCTAGATCGTCTTAAAGGTGACCTAGCAAGGTTATCTGGCACCAGGAGGTCACAGGTCATGTACAGAGGTCACAAGAAGCACAAGAGCATCCTGGTGCACTTCTCCATACCGCGGGAGAACACGGCGGTGCTGAGGCACATGGCAGATCACTCCGACCCGAGACTTGTCTACATGGGCATCAAGTATCTGCAGATCGACGCTGAAGTTCCCATCAAAGTCCAACAGGAGGAGCCTGTGTACGGTAAGTCTACTTTGTATTTTTGTTCAAGGCAAGAAGTTGTACAAATGTACAAATCATAGACCAAGCTGTAATTTCTCTAAATGTTCAGGTGCTTTGAGTTAGTGTTTCTGTTTATGTATTGAGTAGTTTTCTTCTGGCCACGTTTGCATTTTCCTCCAAGTTATATCAAAACTTTAGAGACATATAAAAAGGAAAAGAAAGAGAGGAAAGGGTAAATGAAAGTTGTCGACGTCACATTTGTAGGTACTTTGCAACATGTCAAAGACGTGTTCAATAGGCATGTCTAATAGACATCTCAAATAAATTGTCACTAGCTGTATATTATTCAAGTTACACCCTGTGTACTTTCAACAAATCAAAATCATGTAGACTGCTTATCTCTGGATTTGTGAAGTTACGTTCCATTCATTTGCCTTTCAGATATCAAGAGACAACTGCCTGTTGATGACATCGAGGTGGGATGCAGTACCCGGACCAAACACCAGAAGGCGCCCCAGAGCTGGAGCCGCCTGTCTGCCCTGAACCTGTTCTCGGACGCCCTGCCGCTCCATCTGCAAGCAGCCGCGAGTCTGGAGTACCAGGGCTTCTCCTACAGCCTGGTCCGGGCTCTGGTGCAGAAGGACCGGCTCAGAGAACACCAGATGAGGCAGGCCATCCAGAACCTCAGGAACGCAGAGGTGGATTCCATTCCAACACGCTCCGTCAGAAGGCAGAGGCGGATTCCAACACGATCATGACTTTGCGCTCCAAGCTCAACATCACAGAGAACAGGCTGAAGGAAGCTCTTGAGACGATCGCGGTTCTTCAAGAAAAGATGAAGCAGGCTCAAGAATACGCAGAGAACGCCGCCAAGCATGTGACATCCCACGTGACGGAGTACAGGGGAGAGAAGCCGCCTGGAGGCTGGGCACAGGAGTACAGGGGAGAGAAGTCGCCTGGAGGCTCTCCACTGGAGTACAGGGGAGAGAAGCCGCCTGGAGGCTGGTCGTCACAGGTCGAGAAGGCTGATTCAGCTACACAGACACACCAAACGGATCCTTTTGGTACTACAGGGATACCTGGAGATGTAGGCGGTGACAAGGTTGGAGCAGACCCGACTGTAAAGGAAGAAGTCGGGAAAACTCCAACACAAGACTCTGGCAGTGGAAGCAATGGAAAAGAGGATGTTCTCGGTACAGAAGCACTCGAGCAAGAGCGACAAACTGCGGGGACAGCAGGAACTGCATCTGGCTCTACTGGGGACAGGAAGCAGCGTGTGATCACTTTTGGCGTGATGGGAACAGAACCTAGACAGTTTCTTGACCCACGTGGCGTTGTGGTGTCGCCTAGCAACGAGATATTTGTCGCTAATCGCGGCAACGAGCGAGTCCAAGTCCGCAGCACGGAGGGGGTTTACCTGCGCCACTTCCCAACAGTTGTACCGGGTACAGGGGATAAGGTCATGGTGCCGCATGATGTCTGTATGGATGCTAACGGCACGCTGTGGGTAGTGGGGCGGGGACAGACAGCCGATCATGTTGTACAGTACAGCACGGACGGGACCGCCATGGCGGGGTTTGACCTGGAGAAGATCGGTTATTTCCGCGGGATTGCAGTGAACATGCGCACTAACCACATCCTGGTAACTGATGCAGACCAAGGTGAAGTTCATGTGTTCCGTCCGGACGGCTCCCTGGTGCGGACAGTCCGCCATCCGCGGGCTGGGAAGACACGCCCACGGTACATTACTGTGGACGGGGAAGGGAACATTCTTGTGTCGGACTGGAACAATAACTATGTCTACATGTACGACGAGTCCGGGGAGTTCCTGTTCCAGTTCGGAGGTGAGGGAAGTGGTGAAGGTCAGCTGAGTGGTCCCAGCGGCATCTGTACAGACAGCTCGGGTCACATTCTCGTGGCGGACTCTGGGAACGGGAGGATTCAGATCTTCACTCGTCACGGCGAGTTTGTCCGTACCGTCAGTACTGGGTTTACGCCGTATGGTCTGGCAGTGGGACCGGAAGGGCAGCTGGTTGTGACCAATTATTGGAAACATACTGTGACTGTGTATCCCAACTATTAGTCATATGCATGCAGCTTTTTGTAAAAGGGCTTTTTTGTTTCATCACAAAAGAGCGAACTTACCATTTTCTCAAACCAGTCCTTTTGCCTACTTTGTGAACGGCTGGATGGGGCGGGGGGACGCTACAGGCTTCCAACGGCCTTTGACCCTTTGTTCATATCAGACAGACTGAAGGTCACGTGTTTTGAACATTTAAGCCCTCAGTTATCCTGAACAGATCAGAGAACATGTCGAAAACTTCAAATCCATCTTCATAACGTTTAGAACGAATAATAACATTCCCTGGACGAGAGTTGTTTTTTTCCATTCCGCCCAAATTAGATTTTTGATCAACGTCACTTGATCATGGATTGTTCACAATCTGACGATAAACGCTCAAAGCCGCTCAAACCACTCAAAGCTTTCTTTCCGCTTGTTCAAAAGAATTTGATATATTCCATCCTTTAGGTAAATTCAATTTAGATACATTCTAGGAGAAGATAACCCTTACATTGTACAAATATAGGTAAATACACAAAGAAATGTTAAGGACGTCTAACTAATAGTAGGAGTCATACGTTAAACTCTAAATGTTGATTTATAGTCATAAGTGTACCTTGGTTTATGCATTTGTACTTAATTTTCTAATGTACTTCCATGCTCATAATACATTTTAATATAATTTAATGTTTTAATGCATTTTAATGTTTATTTAACATCCATGCAACAGTTGGTTAATCTATAAATGATAATTGTCTGGAACCCATCTTGACATGTCGGGTTGGTTACAGATTTAGCAGCAGCAGACGAAGACACTAACAGAAAAAGGATTGATTAACTAATGTTTTGTAAATAGCTTTTCATACCCAAGCCTTCAAGGGTCTTTCATGGCCATGGATTCCTTAAACGTTGAAAAGACGGATTGAAGATTAGGAAGATGGCAGCTTCGTTGTAGACTGTGGTGACGCCATGATGAAGCCGATGATAACGAGTATCCAAACAGCAGTTTGCCGATGGTGGTACAGGACACGTTTACGCATACTGGTATATGTACCGGTAACACCACCATGTTTTATCAGCTGAACAATTAGACACAACATATAAGTCACTTTACGATGTCGCATTTAGTTTTACACCAATTAAAGCTATGCTTTCTATGCATGAAATGATCATTGTTCTTTGTGGTCTTACTTATGATACTGAGAACCAACCTTGATTTCTGTCCCTGTGTAACACCCGACAAAAAGGCTCGGCCCAATGAAAAGCATCGATAGACATAAAATATCTCACAAGGACTTCTAGCTGTACATGATGAAACTGAATGCTATTAAACTGAATGAACTGAATATTCTATAGAAATAAACAACGAAATTCTGCAATACCATCGCGGACTGGGCTTCAAATAAAGACCAGAGAGGTTCTTAACCCTCAAGCACCCGACCTTTTTTTGCGACTAAAATGACCGAGTGGGGTCCAAACGGACCCCAAAATGTTTTGTTCATAAAATCTCAGTACCATTTCTTATCAGCGATCATTGTATATACATTGCTTCGTCAATGTAAGAGGAAGATTTTGAGATGTTAAGGTGTTGCTAATTCCAACTCATTATCATAATTTATGCAAAAGTTCAGAAGGACCACGTTTTGCACTAAACCTATTCCGACCAGATAGGGGAATTTTGAGGCCCTCAGCAACATTTATGTAGCATAACTCATGAACGGCTAGAGCTAAAGCTACGAAACTTGGTAATTTATCACAAAATATTGTTTGCAAAAGTTTTTGGTCAATAAAGTAAGTTTATCATTTTTTGGGGTTGCCATGGCAGCCATATTCTAACAGGTATATTTTTGCCAAAATTTGACAATTTCAATTTAAACAAGGTTTTCTTGGTAAACTACACCTGTTTTCTGACAACAATTGAATTCTATGAAATTCAATGTGATTTTCATGACTAAAAATTTATAATTTATGCTAATTTTATGACGTCATTGATCAAAATCCAAGATGGCCGCCCTGATTAGGCAAATGACGTCATAATGTCGTCACATTACATGTTGATAACACAGAAATTTTTGTGATGATTAAGGTTTACATTCTTATGATTGTCTGAAAGTTTGGTAGTCATACTGTAAGTGGTTAAGGAGTTAGCCTCCAAAGTTTGTTTTAAAAACTGCACATTTTTGCTGGGGTCCGTTTGGACCCCAGAAGGACTGAACGCAAACTTTCTTTATAATTTCCACATTATTGTACCAATCTTTGCGAAAACTTAGGAGAAGGTATAAGACATATTGGCTGACAACGTCACGGAAGGATTTTTTGTTCAGATTAAAAATGTTCAAATGGCACTTCAAAATGTACGCATGGGGTTCAAATGGACCCCACTCGGGTGTTTGAGGGTTAAAAGAAGGTATATCAATAATCTCCAAGCAGATTCCTCAGGTGGCATAAAACAGTAACATAAGATGGGGAAGGACTTCAGCCGGCAAAGGGGAAAAAAATTTGCCACCGCAACTGCCTTATCTAATTCATGTTGGACCAAAGCGGCCTTGTCGTCACATATTGTAGACCATCCTTGTGACGACAAAGTCTAACGACGAACAAATTGTCTGAATGTTGGTTCTGTTAGAATCTTAGTTCCGCCATTTAAACTCCCGGCAGATGATGAAAGGATAGGTGTTGGCCGCTGGTTTATGTCGAGATGGCAGATGCAGCGTCACACCTAGCGGATACTGCTGGTACTACATAGATCAGCTGTTCAGAACCAAATTTACCCGTTTTGCAAGTCACAATGTACGGCGACGCCCAGCAAGCATTGATATCAAGCTCTACTCTTATCATATGCAAACTATTTTCATCACTAGCGGGTAAAAACTTCGCAATCAGACTCCAGTGGTCGTGATCAAAGTCCAACGAATACAGAGTTCGCTGGTCCCTGTAGTACCAGCAGTATCCGCTAGGTGCGAAGCTGCATCATCCCGACATTACCCAGTGGCCATGATCAAAGTCTAACGGGTACCGAGTTTGTTTCCCACCTGCCTAGTTAATTGGGGTTTCTGTCCCCAGTCCGGAGACAACTGAAGAAGTTTGTCTTAAAGAATCAGACTAACACTGGTTACGTCTAAGGAGCCCGTCTTACTGTTACGTCACACAGGTGAGTTTTACAGTACAGGTGAGAAATGTTCACTTAAGTCAGGCGGCCATTTTAGATCAATGACATGAAAAGGATTTTAGTACCATATGAGACCTCCATTGTTCTTTACGTGGTTGGGAGGGAGTAACACCTGGCGTCTCACCTGTCCACACTGCCAGGGCAGGCTGGAGACACTTTTTGCAACAACTCAGGGAAAAGAATTATGTAATTAAAAGGCCATACACAGCAAATTTCTCTGACAATTGAGCATCCTTATGGCATACCATGTATCGCAGACTATAACGATACCTGATACCTCTGCCGTTTTAAAACAATTCAACACAACCCCCTGCACAATCATTAAGTTATACGTACTCAGACCAAGGCATCCATATTTGCCTGTCCGCACTCACACGGTCACACCGCAGGTACCAAAACACCTGGTATCTCAACAGTCCAAACGTGCACACGAGGGTAGAGACTCCTGATGCCACCGTCATTTCGCAGCAACTCAAGGCCTACGCAATCAGGACCGAAGTTATAAAGGCATACACAGTTCTTTGAAAACTCAGACCAAGGCACGATAAACAGACGGCCCTCCCACGTTATATGTGTGACTTTTCGCAAGTTTCTTTTAACAGTGTAAAAGTTAGACTAAGGTAACTAAACCTCGCACCGCAAAGTGCCTACTTCTTTGCCATTTCACTGCAACTCAACAGAAACACCCACATTATTAGGATTTATGTTATAGAACCATGCACATGTCTATTGAATGTTATTTCTTTGGCCGCGTACTCTTGTAACGAGTTTAATAGGGGTTTAACTCATGATTGGTATACCAATGTCATAATATTTAAGTTAGACCACAAAGAACCATGATCATTTCATACAAAGAAAGCATAGCTTTAATTGATGCAAAAATTGATGCTAAAGCAGAATTCAATTCACAAGGGATTCAACCGCTGATCCCACAGATTTGTTAATGTGCAATCATTAGACATTGTATCAAGACCTGTATTTAGTATCTAATTGTTTAACTGATACGTAACTGTACAATGGTGATGCTACAGGTGAAACATGTCACACATCGTGTCCCATTATCCGAATACTACTGTTGGATACTCGTTATCATCGGCAAAGCCATGACGTCACCACAGTCTGTGGACGCTATCATTCTCCTCACCTTCCCTTTCGGAGTTAGAGGACTCCATAGGCGTGTAGAGTCGACCTTTTAACTATTTAAAAAGCAATAATCAGTTGATTAATCAGTGTTTTCGCCTGCTGCAAACTTTTACCAATCAAACACGTTTGTATTTAAGAAAGAGTATGATAGTTGAACACATAGACAGTAGACTTGAGCTTTGCTAAAGTAATTGCACAAAGCTCTATGTACCATGGCAACAGAAAGAAACGGCCGAGGATGGGATTTGCTAATGCACCATTTGGCGCGAGAGGTACTTTTTGAAGTTCCGAAAACTATGAACATGAATTATGTACTTAGATGAATCATTATAGATATGGATAACATATTGAGCTTCCGGGAATCACCGAACCATCTGGTCTCCGTTAGAATGACTGACGCCCGATTGCTGAGAACACGTGACCTTCCGAGAGTGTGGCCTGAGGGATGGGTCAAAGGTCATTGGAAGTAGGTCCCCCCGCCCCCATCCATTCCTTCCTCAGTCACCATATATATATATATATACATATATATATATATATATATAGAGAGAGAGAGAGAGAGAGAGAGAGAGAGAGAGAGAGAGAGAGAGAGAGAGAGGCAGCAGAACTGGTTGGCTGATTGGTCCAGTCTGTTTGTGAGAGATGCTTTCCGATCAGTAATTAGGAAATACAGTCACAGTTCTGTCCACCCGACTTGTCACAACCAGCTGTCCTTCCGGTCCCACAGCCAGGTATTCCGGCTCAAACCCTGTACTGTCGGTACGGACATACTCGCCATGACGTGTGAAGATCTGAACCCTCTTATTCCTAGAGTCCGCCACGATGATATGCCCCAATCTGTTTGTACAGATGCCTCGAGGACCATTCAACTGACCTTCACCACTTCCCAAACCTCCGAACTGGAACGGAAATTTGCCGGACTCGTCATACACGTACACAGAGTTACTGTTGTAGTCCGACACAAGAATGTTCCCTTCCCCGTCCACAGTAATGTACCTTGGGCGTTTTATCTCACCAGCGAGTGAATACCGGACTGTCCGCACCAGGGAGCCGTCCGGACGGAACACAAGAACCTCACCTTGGTCTGCATCAGTTATCAGGACGTGGCTAGTGCGCACGTTCACTGCGATGCCGCGGAAATGATGGCTCTTCTTCAAGTCAAACCGCGCCATGGCGGTCCCGTTCGTGCTGTACTGTACAACATGATCAGCTGATCCACCTTCTCCCACAACCCACAGCGTGCCGTTACCGGCCATACAGACATCACGTGGCTGTATCGTATTATCCCCTGTACCCGGTACAACTGTTGGGAAGTGGCGCAGGTAAACCCCCTCTGTGCTGTGGACTTGGACTCGCCTGTTGTTGTGGTCAGTCACGAATATATCGTTGCTAGGCGACACCACAACACCGCGAGGGTACCAGTACTCTCCAGGCTGTGTTTCTTCCCCACCAAAAGTGACCAAACCCTGTTCCTTGTCCCCAATAGAGCCAGATGGCGCTCCTTCTATCCCCGCTGCCTGTCGCTCTTGCTCGGGTGCGTTTATACCGAAAACATCCTGTCTTCTATCGCTCCGACTGTCATACCTTTCCCTTGCATCTTTCTTAGCTTCGTCAGTCGAGTCATCTCCGGAAAATACAGTTACAGTGTGGCTTAAGCAATTGGACACAACCAGCTGCCCTTCCGGCCCCATAGCCAGGCATGCTGGCTCTGACCCAGTACTGACGGTACGGACAAACTCGCCAAGACGTGTGAAGATCTGAACCCTCTTGTTACCAGAGTCCGCCACGATGATGTGACCCGAACTGTCTGTACAGATGCCAAAAGGACGCTTCAGCTGACCTTCACTACTTCTCATCCCTCCAAACTTGAATAGGAAATTCCCAGACTCGTCATACAAGTACACAAAGTCACTATTCCAGGCCGACACAAGGATGTTTCCGTCGTCGTCCACAGCGATGTACTCCGGAAATCTCATCTCACCAGTCTGTGGATGGCGGACTCTTCGCTCCATGGAGCCGTCCGGACGGAACACCTGAACTGCACCTTGGTCTGCTTCAGTCACGAGAATGCGTTTAGCGGACATGTTTATTGCAATTCCGCGAAGATGATGGTTTCTTCTAAGGTCAAACCGCGCCATGGCGGTCCCGTCCGTGCTGTACTGTACAACATGATCGGCTGACCAGCCTCGCCCTACTACCCACAGCGTGCCGTTAGCATCCATACAGACATCATGTGGCCGCATGTCCTTATCCTCGGTACCCGGTACAACTGTTGGGAAATGCCGGATGTAAACCCCCTTCGTGCTGTAAACTTGGACTCGACTGTTGCCGTAATCAGCCACAAATATGTCGTTGTTTGGTGATACCACAACGCCACGCGGGTACTGAAACTCTTCAGGAACTGATCCGGTCCGTCCAAAAGTGATCACACGCTGTTTTCGGGAGTCTCCAGAAGGACTGGATTTCGCTCCGTCTGTCCCAAGTGTGTGTCGCTCCTGTTCGGATCCATCTCTTCGATCGCCCCCAATGTCAGAGTCTTGCCCTGCAGTTCCAGTATCTTCTTCCTCCACAATCCGTTCTTTTCCGAGCTTGCTTCCCATATCTCCCCCTGTAGTACCAACAGGACCCGCTAGGTGCGTCCTTGTAGCTGCATCTGCCTTTTCGACCTGTGCCGACCAGCCTCCAGGCGGCTTCTCTCCCCTGTACTCCTGTGGCCAGCCTCCAGGCGGTTTCTCTCCCCTGTACTCCTGTGGCCAGCCTCCAGGCGGCTTCTCTCCCCTGTACTCCTGTGGCCAGCCTCCAGGCGGCTTCTCTCCCCTGTACTCCTGTGGCCAGCCTCCAGGCGGCTTCTCTCCCCTGTACCCCTGTGGCCAACCTCCAGGCGGCTTCTCTCCCCTGTACTCCGTCACGTGGGATGCAACCTGCTTGACGGCTTTCTCTGTGTATTCTTGAGCCTGCTGCAGTTTTTCTTCAAGAACTGCGATCGTCTCAAGAGCCTCCTTCAGCCTGTTCTCAGTGATGTCGAGCTTGGAGCGCAAAGTCATGACCGTGTTGGAATCCACATCTGCCTTCTGACGGAGCGTGTTGGAATCCACCTCTGCCGTTTGACGGAGCGTGTTGGAATCCACCTCTGCCTTCTGACGGAGCGTGTTGGAATCCACCTCTGCGTTCCTGAGGTTCTGGATGGCCTGCCTCATCTGGTGTTCTCTGAGCCGGTCCTTCTGCACCAGAGCCCGGACCAGGCTGTAGGAGAAGCCCTGGTACTCCAGACTCGCGGCTGCCTGCAGATGGAGCGGCAGAGCGGCAGAGAACAGGTTCAGGGCAGATAGGCGGGTCCAGCTCTGGGGTGCTCTCTGGTGTTTGGTCCGGGTACTGCATCCCACCTCGATGTCATCAACAGGCAGTTGTCTTTTGACATCTGGAACACATGAGTAAAAGATGCATCATATGACTTCTCACTGATCAAATTGTAGTTGAGGTCATCATCTGTATCTATTTGTCAAGCTAGAAATTACAGTCACGATAGATTGTTTGGTAGATTGTTTGAATGTGCTGAAACGAAATTGACTGCTTATTTTTTCACAGGAGACATTCTATTATTATTCATTATCTAATCTCTGATTAGCGTCGAAAGTCTGCAACAGAAAAATTACCTTATATGAAGATAAATATACCAATTTAACACAATAAATATCAATATTCTTTTATGGACCTGGCTCTTTAATGGACAGATGAGTGCATATTAAGAGAAAAAAAGTCAACTCACCGTAAAACAGGGGCTCCTGTTGGACTTTGATGGGAACATCAGCGTCGATCTGCAGTGACTTGACGCCCATGTAGACAAGTCTCGGGTCGGAGTGATCTGCCATGTGCCTCAGCACCGCCGTGTTCTTCCGCGGTATGGAGAAGTGCACCAGGATGCTCTTGTGCTTCTTGTAACCTCTGAACTTGACCTGTGACCTCCTGGTGTTACAGGCGGATGCTATGTTCTGTCTGTGACGATCTACCGTCTCCTGGGTCATGCTGCTGTGGCCGTGCACCACTGTGTAGATGTTGGACGTTGGATCCGGAGATTCTGGAAACATCGATTCATGATTTTAGTAATACAGACGATCTCTTATTCATGGATGGAATGAAAACTATTATAGTCTTCACGTTGTTTTAAGTCAACGAGACGAAATATTTAGCAACAGGAACTCTAGACAATGACCGCAAGAATGCGGAAGAATTTAGGATATTTCATACATAGAGCAAACAATTCCACCCACCTTCTGCATTCGCACCTTCTTGGCTTGTTCCCGGTTGGGGTTCGGGGATTTCCGGCTGGTCTTCGGTGTTTTCCGGAACCTCTCGGTCAGGTGGCTGCAGTTCGGGATTTTCCGGAACCTCTCGGTCAGGCGGCTGCAGTTCGAGATTTTCCGGAACCTCTCGGTCAGGCTGCTGGGCTGGCCGAAGAACGTCCCGAATCAGGTCCTGTCGCCCCATTCTCTCCAGCAGCTCTTCCACGAAGTCCAAGTTCTCTTGGTCGATTTTTCCCAGTTCTTTCAGCTTGACGAAAACTTCAACGGGTCGTTTCAGTTTCTCAATTCTGGCTTTTGGAATTAAGTACATGCAGTACAACTTCACGTCTGCTGTTTCTTTCTTGGAGAGGGCATCTGATATACGAATCAGAAGCTGCATGAAATCAAGATGGCGTCTGTCCTCATCTGTCATTCCTTCGAACTCTTGCTGAGGGGCCGCCATCCTGCAAATGAAAGTCAGAATGATTTCTCTATGGAGTCATACGGTCCCATATTGACCACATGCAGAGTGGATTTAGACGGTGCAGCAATGTTTAAAACATAACGCAATAAAAAAATTGTACCTTGTAACTCACACGCATTTGATAACAATATAGACTAGTTAGATCGCCCTCATGGCGCCCCGCACAAAATCCAACCGCCCTGAACAGCTACAGCTTGGGTTTGAGTGGCATAGTCTATTAGACCATAACATCATGGCCTTGATCGATTTTTCTGCCTGTCGTTATTGACCATATTGTTTGCACTCATCAACAGAACACCGTTCCTAGTATCGAGCACGTGACGTTTTTAACAAAGTTCCGTGACCTCGCGTAACCCGGAAGCTGGGCTGCTGAACTGCAGACTTTACCCCCGAACCTCCCGCGCAAACAGAGGGTCAGAGGGCACCTTAACGTGAGGTCAGTAACTCCGCAGCTGGAGTGTTTGGTTTACCCGATATTGATTACTAAGTCACGCGGACGTGTCTGAGGGGCGTGGTCACGGGGCCTACTGATAACATTGTTCCAAAATGTAGTATTTATCCAGGTTTTTATCACCTCATTTACGATAAATACAAAAGTATATCAAATGCAGACGGCGATAATAACGATATAACCACCCAATGGCTTATCAGCCTAATCTGTGAAAAAAACAGCATTATACTTAAATGAAATGTTGTCTAGTTGTTGGTCATTTGACGTGACGATCACCAACGATAGATGGCTTTCAAAGGAAGAAGGGTCTACATGGTGACGTTCCTAATGGTCATATTTCCCTCAAGACAAACTATTACACATTTCCGTTAATAACAATGAAGGTCCATATATGGGTAGCAGACATTATTTCATTAATGGCCTCCTGCGAAGGAGCATTCCTCACCTGTAATGAATCAGGTGTGAAGAGTCACCTGTGTGACGTAAGAACGGTAAGACGGACCTGAAGATGTAACCAGTGATTTTCTCAGATAGACTTCGTCAGCTACTCCGGTGTTTCTCAGCTGTCTGCTGACTAAAATGACAATGAACACGGAAGGTAGGAAACACAATCGGTACCTGTTAGACTTTGATCATGGCCACGTCGAGAAGGCAGGTGCAGATCCGCACCTAGTGGATACTGCCAGTACTACAGGAATCAGCTGTTCAATAGAAGCCAGTTAACTGAGTTTCGCATGTGAATTCTTGCTCGTATCAATCTAGAAGTCTTTGCGGTATTGTCGGGTAAAACTTCACTGTGCAATCAGAAACCAGCGATGGTGATCAGAGTCCAATGAATAAAGAGTTCGCTACAAAACCACCCCATTTACTGTTACTTTAATTACTTGGCCGGAAATAGCTGATCTTGTAGTACAAGCGGTATCCGCTAGGTCCGTAGCTGCAGCCGCCATCTTGACATAAACTAGCGGCCGTGATCAAAGTCTAATGGGTAACTAGCTTGTTTCCAGCCTGCCACGTTTATTGGTTTATTTCAGTTAGGAGACATCTAGGAAAGTTCTTTCTTGAGGAATCATTCTGCCAATTTTTTAAGGAGTTCGTCTTACCGTTACGTCACACAGGTGAGTTTTGCCTGCTTCACTACAGGTGAGGAATATTCTTAACGTGTCTCTTCAGACAGGCAGCCATTTTGGTAAACAACTTTAATTTTTTTCACCTCAAGACTTCCACTGCCCTTCATGTAATAAACCCGTGTATCAAAGGTAATCAAAGAAAGTTTAAAGATCCTTTATATTTTGTCCCCTTTATTTTGAAGGTACGTGTATGAAGCCAGCTGGTGAACCTGACACAAAGAGACCACATAAATGTCTTCTAAGTTTCTTTTATTGAGTTGATGCCACTAGGTGGGAAGGATAAGTTTATGGTGCTCACATGTGCACTTGAAACATCTTTAGTTACTGTGAATAAGATAATGACCATGTAAGCGTCTCTTTGTGGCAAGGACCTATCAGTCCTATCAGTGTCCTGATCTCCGCCCCGCCCCTCGGCACGTCCGCGTGACGTGTTAATGATTGATGGACAGAACAAACTCTCCGGAGTGGTCTGAGCTGACGTCACGGGGAGGGCTAAGCACTGTGAGATGTAAACAATTACATCACGAGTACAAAGTAGGCTTAGCGTGAATTTAGTGGTGCTTACTTCACGGATGTTAATGATTAATGATTACAGAAACTTAAACTTAAACCCAAATGTCGACGATGCTAAAATAACAACATGTATGGCTTCTACGTATGCAGACATAGATGGGTGGGCGTGTCAAACAGTAGTTTTACATCTGCAATTTAAATAGCATATTTTTTATGAACATATACATGTAAGTATGCTATGTGTGGCTTACACATAACAACGTTCTGATCTATAATCCCGCTCCTCGGCACGTCCGCGTGACGTGTTAATGATTGACGGACAGAACAAACTCTCAGGAGTGGTCTGAGCTGACGTCACGGGGAGGGCAAAGTACTCGGAGATTCACAAACAATTACAGTACAAGTTCCAACTGGGCTGGGTGGGGCTGAATGTTGCTCAGTCTCAAGATGTTAACGGTGGTAGTTTAATATGATTACAGTGAAATGTTTTCTTGTCAGATTATCAGAAACAACACAGTATTAACTCAGTAAGCCGGAACAAGGTTTGAACTGCTCATGCGCACGACCAAGGGTGAAGGCCCCTGATTTGTAGTTCTTGTTTCTTCAGACACATGTCAAGACGTTTTTTCTTCATGTCTTGGGGCCTTCAACTTAGAGGGATTATCCACAATGCATCAATCAATGCATTACATTTCAAAATGCAGAAATTACTTTATTCTTTAATTTTCTACCCTGCATTAATTGCTATATGTATGTGGCTACCATCTTGTAGCTATATGTACGTCGTACCCTTTTAGACGTACAACGTGTGCAGAGTAATATCAGCCCAGTGACATTCCATTGTCTGTTTTCAGGATGGCAGGTCCGGTCCGAGAACGAGTCACAGCTGCCGACAGGCGCCATTTTGATTTTATGGAAACTTTGCTCCGTATTTCCGATGAGCTGACAGAAGAGGAGACAAAAAACGTGAAGTTGTTCTGCCGACATCTGATCCCCAGAGGCCAGGCGGAACAACTCGATCGAGCGGTGGACGTTTTCAACAAGCTGATAGACCTGGACAAAATTGACCAGGAGAATCTTGACTTTCTCGAGGAGATCTTGGAAAGAATCGGTCGGCTTGATCTGATTCGGGACGTTCTGCGGCGGTTCCAGCCGCCTGACCGAGTGGTTCCGGAAAATCCCGAACTCCAGCCGCCTGACCGAGAGGATCCGGAAAATCCCGAACTCCAGCCGCCTCACCGAGAGATTCCGGAGAACCCCGAACTGCAGCCAGAAAACCCCGAACTGCGTCCGGAAAACCAAGATCCCCAACGAAGTCAAAGTAATACCGAAGGAGCAAATGAAGAAGGTGAGTGTCAATCAACATGAAAAAATATTGCTACTGCCTCAAGCAAAAGTAAAAAAATATTAACACATTTCTGTCAATTCATGTTCCAATTGTCATAGACATATCAATATTTTATGTAAAATCAATTTTGAATTGACATTAACATAAAATTATGATCATATCAATGATAAATGCTTGCAGGAAATGCTACGTCGAACATCTACGTGGTTGTGCACGGCCGAATACGCATGATCCAGGAAACTCTACATCATCTTAAAAACCGCCTGGCGACACTATCTAGCGCTAGAAGGTCACAGGTCAAGTTCAGAGGTTACAAGAAGCACAAGAGCATCCTGGTGCACTTCTCCATTCCGCGGGCGAACACGGCGGTGCTGAGGCACATGGCGGATCACTCCGACCCGAGACTTGTCTACATGGGCGTCAAGTCACTACAGATCGACGCTGAAGTTCCGATCAAAGTCCAACAGGGGGCGCCATTGTACGGTGAGTTGATTTTTTCAGTCTTTATATGTACTCTATGTGTCAGTTTTAGACTTTTGCAGGTCCATCAGAGGAATGTGCATTTTAAAGTGAGTTTAAATTTCTCTCTTGAAGATGCACCATCAAAGACTACAGAGTGTTTTATTTTGAAAAATCAGCAGTCAATTTTATTCCATTGCTTTCTGACCATCTCCCATATGACTGAAACTGTCAGTATCTATGTCAGATATCTGAATAAAGATATTTACTAAACTCCTACTAGCAGCTGTTGTACGAGATAATATATCAAACCATATGTTTCGTCATGACATTTATCGTTCACTTTTGTGTCCCAGATATCAAGAGGCAACTTCCTGTAGATGACATCGAGGTGGGATGCAGTACCCGGACCAGACATCAGAGGGCGCCCCAGAGCTGGACCCGCCTGTCTGCCCTGAACCTGTTCTCGGACGCCCTGCCGCTCCATCTGCAGGCAGCCGCGAGTCTGGAGTACCAGGGCTTCTCCTACAGCCTGGTCCGGGCTCTGGTGCAGAAGGACCGGCTCAGAGAACACCAGATGAGGCAGGCCATCCAGAACCTCAGGAACGCAGAGGTGGATTCCAACACGCTCCGTCAGAAGGCAGAGGTGGATTCCAACACGCTCCGTCAGAAGGCAGAGGTGGATTCTAACACGCTCCGTCAGAAGTCAGAGGTGGATTCTAACACGCTCCGTCAGAAGGCAGAGGTGGATTCCAACACGATCATGACTTTGCGCTCCAAGCTCAACATCACAGAGAACAGACTGAAGGAGGCTCTTGAGACAAATGAAATACTTGAAGAAAAGCTGCAGCAGGCTCAAGAGTACGCAGAGAAAGCTGCCAAGCAGGTGACATCCCACGTGACGGAGTACAGGGGAGAGAAGCCGCCTGGAGGCAGGCCACAGGAGTACAGGGGAGAGAAGCCACCTGGAGGCGGGCCACAGGAGTACAGGGGAGAGAAGCCACCTGGAGGCTGGCAACAGGAGTACAGGGGAGAGAAGCCACCTGGAGGCTGGTCAGCACATGTCGAGAAGGCAGATTTACCTACACAGACACAACTAGCGGATCCAGTTGGTACTACAGTGACACCTAGGGAGGAAGGTGACAAGCTTGGAGAAGATCCGACTGTAGAGGAAGAAGACAGAAAAACTCCAAGACATGACTTTGACAGTGAGAGCGATGAAAGAGAGTCTGTTCTTGGTACAGAGGCACCCGGGCAAGAGCGACACACAGCGGGGACAGAAGGAACGGCATCTGGCTCTACTGGGGACTTGGAACAGGGTGTGATCACTTTTGGTGGGAGGGGATCAGAACCTGGAAAATTTTCGAACCCACGTGGCGTTGTGGTGTCGCCTAGCAACGAAATATTTGTGACTGATTTATCTAACTGACTGGTCCCGCAGGCATCTGCACAAACAGCTCGGGGCACATCCTCGTAGCGGACTCTGGGAACGAGAGGATTCAGATCTTCACACGTCTATCTTCCTACTTCTATCTGTTCCCATCTGTTTCGTCAGTCATCCTGAAGAAGACTTGAGGATTCGGTGATTCCCGAAAGCTCATTTTGCTTCGTTCAACTACATAGATCTATGCTTAAAGTACACTTTATGCGAAAGTCGAATCTTTTAATAGCAAACGTGTCTAAAAACCATGGTAACTTTTGTGGTATGTCTGATTTGACAGATCAAAGCTTTATTAATTGATTATTGCTTCGTAAATAGCTTTGCAGACTCAAAGGTCTTGCATTGCCATGGATTCCCTTTTAAACATCGTACATTGGTATTAATCAATTGGCAACACTGTGATATTTAAAAAAGTTATCTTGTATATATTCTAATTTTGCGGAGACGGAATGAAGTTGAGAAGAATGACAGACTCGTCACAAACTCGAGTGTACCCTTCAGTTTGACCGATGATAACGACTATCCAACCAGCAGTGTACCGATGATGGGATACGATGTGACATTTTTTTTTACCTGTAACATCACCATTTATCATCGGGTAAACAATTAGATACAACATAAAGGTCTCTGCACAATGCCTAAAGATCACACATTAACACGTCTTTGCTATCAGCGGTTGAATTTCTGGGGAATTGAATTGAATTGGAAACTTTACGATGCTGTATTCATTTTTACACGAATACAAGCTGTGCTTTCTTTGCATAAAATGATCAAAGTTCTTTGTGGTCTTACTTATGATACTGAGAACCAACCATGATTTCGGTCCCTGTGTAACACCCGGCCAAAAGGCGTTGCCAAAGAAAAGCATTGATAGACATAAAATATCTCACAAGGACTTCTAGCGGTAAATGATGAAACTGAATGCTATCAAACTGAATGAACTGAATGTTCTGTAGAAATAAACAACGAGATTCTGCAATGTCATCGCGGACTGGGCTTCAAATAAGGACTAAAAAGGTTTTTTAAAGTAGGTATATATCAACTGCCTTATCTAAATCATGTTGGACCAAGGCGGCCTTGTCGTAACATGGTAAAGCATCCTTGTGACGACAAAGTTTAGCGAACAAATTGTCTGAATGTTGGATCATGTTATAGTTATAGTGCCGCCATTTAATCTCCAAGCAGATGTTGGAAAGAAATATTTGGGCCGCTAGTATATGTCGAGATGCAACTTCACACCAGCTGGTACCGCTGATACTACAGGAATTTTACAAATCACATATCAAAGTGACGTCCAATCAGTATTAATGGAAACGCGCTAGCTTATTGCACCCGAACTATTTTAGTCACTAGCGGGTCAAACCTCGCTATGCAATCAGACTCCAGCGGTCGGGACCAAAGTCCAGCGGATACAGAGTTCGCTACAAATCTGCCACGTCCACTCGTATTTCAGTCAACAGACCGGCGACGCTGGTTCCTGTAGTACCGGTAGTACCCGCAAGGTGCAAAGCTGCACCTGCCATCCCAGTGACTGATCAAAGTCTAACGGGGACCGAGTTTGTTTCCCACTGCCACGTTTACTGCAATTTATTTCAGTCTCCATACAGGAGACATCTGAGGAACTTTGTCTTTTATAATCAGACTAACACATGTAGTCTTACCGGTACGTGACACAGGTGAGGTTTCGGTTTTCGCAGTACAGGTGAGAAATGTTCACTTCAGCCAGGCGGCCATTTTAGGTCAACGACATGAAAAGGTGTTTGGCACCATTAGATTTTTTAAGTGGTCCAGAAAGGGGGGGTTCGGGAAATAAAACGCCAAGAAATTCGCGAAAAATCACGTTTCCTTCTAATTATTTGAAGGTTATACGGGCATTTGTTGCAGGGAAACGTGATACGAAATGACTGAGTTAGTGACGTCAGCGTTACAGATTACTGTCGGTAAACACAAGTGGTGTTCTTAAACTATAATTTTCACAAACACATTTATCTTTTTATTGGTTTGGCTGTTCTAACGCTCACTTCCAGGGCTGCTACAAAGGCCCAGCCTTGCAGACAGAGACAAGACAGTTTATCACTTACTCTTGTAACAGTGCTCTTTTGTTTATTACTTGTGTGATTATCTTCTCTTCCTTGCGTTTATAGATTTAAAGTGTTTTGGGCATCTATCAGTATCAAGATCTCTAACTCCGCTCCTTCGGCAGGTCCGCGTGACGTGTTCATGGTTGAAGGACAAACACTCCAGGATTGGTGAGCTGAGAAAGGCCACATATATGTATTCTGTGCTAAAATATGTTTGAAGGGGTAGCTGTGTTGGCCTGTCAAACCGTCTTTTGACAGCTGAAATCTAGATAAGTTATTATGAATAATTAGGATGACGGGCTTGGAGAAGATCCGACAGTGCGGGAAGAAGACAAGAGATCTGCAAGGCAAGACTCGTGCATTGGAAGAGAGGATGTTCTGGGTTCAGAAGCACCCATGCAAGAGCGACACACAGCGGGGATGGAAGGAACTGCATCTGGCCCTACTGGAGACTTGAAACAGAACGTGATCAGGTTTGGTGGGGAAGGATCAGAACCGGGAAAGTTTCATCACACACGCGTAGTTGTGGTGTCGCCTAGCAACGAGATATTTGTGACTGATTTCGGCAACAGGCGAGTCCAAGTCTACAGCACAGAGGGGGTTTACCTGCGCCACTTCCCAACAGCTCACCGGGTACAGGAGATAGGGATATGCATCAGGACACCTCAGCACAGCAGTTGTGTTGGATCCTTCATACCCTAGTGTGCCTCATGCCTCAAGGTAACATGAACAGTGGCAATGATGCCTGTCCGCCATGACAGTCAGACCAAAACAGAACACACCGTCTTCGTCTTCTTTACCTTCTTTCCCGCTAAGACAATTTTACCCACGTCTCTTTGAGGTCATTACATTCCTTACCATAACCGTAGCCACCCAGAATTACAGCATGATACCTTTGGTCGACGTACCAACGCTCACAATGCCTGCCCAACGATACATGACTGATGTACTATCCCAAATGTGCTCTATCCCAAAGGCGCTTTTAGGATAGAAGCACTTCTGGGATAGGCCTGCATCCTAAATGTGCTTTTATTCTAAAAGCGCTCTAAACCAGAGCGCATCCTGGATATCCCAGACGCGCTTCTTTGTCGCCGTCAATCACGGTGATTGACAGGACCGCAAGCGGCGATTGTTTCCATATTTGGTTCGACCTCGCGATCGCGAGACGTCGCGACAATCTACTTGCGAGAATTGCGCTGAATGCTGGCTGATGTGCGAATTCCACCATTTAGAGTCATTTATTCAAGACATCTTGTTTCTGAAATAAAAGCATGGAGGGACTGAATATGATGATATATATCTGCAACAGTCCATTTAGTTAGTGATGAAATTTCTCAAAGCCCTGTCGTACTGTATAGTAGCTTTTATTTCTCCTTCATGGATATCAAAAGAAAATATGACAAATCTTCTTATGAAAGTTATCTTTATTGCAAGTTAATGCACAGAGGTAATTATACACTGCTGAATACAATATGTATACAGTGTACACAGATAATGGGACATTTATCAAACTTATTTCCATGCAGATTAAACACTATTTTGTCCTTTTTATTCTCACTATATGATTTTCATCAATCAACCAAGATGTACTACAAAATGTACCATAATAAAACATGATGACAGTCAATGAAACGTCCAGCTGCACAATGATCAATTCCCCAAGCCATTCAGTTCCCAGGTTGTATTCTAAGTGCTTCTGGGATAGAAGCAGATGTTCGTCTAACAAGAATAGTAGATTGTTGTCTATCTTATAAAAGCGCTGCGCTTCTGGGATAAAATGTGC
>NC_049995.1:18802009-18806153 GCF_000003815.2 Branchiostoma floridae
CAAGCGAAGGAGCGCATTCTGGATATCCTAGAAGCGCTTTTGGGATAGAAGCACATTTGGGATAGATTCGCATCCAAAATCTGCATCTATCCTAAAAGCGCTTCTAGGATATCCAGAACACGTCGCAAGCGAAGGAACGCATTCTGGATATCCTGAATGCGCTCCTGTCGAAGGCGGCCGACATCTGTCTTCTCCTGTGCAGGGTGACTATGTTAATGGTTTGCTGAATTTCAGCTTCTGGTTTTGTTTCCAACTATCGAACCGGAGATAGCGATACTACCTCGGTGTGTGGGGTCCATGCAGTCAACACGTCGCGAGAAAATGGCAGCGGTCAATTCTGGCGATTGTTTACACCAAAGTTTCCATATTTAGTTCGACCTCGCGACACCTGCCGTAATCTACGTGATGGAAATCCGCAGTTTAAAAACCAAGCGCTGAACCTAGAGTTTACGTGATTATGTGAGTGTTAGACCGGCCCACGGAGTCCCCAAAAATGATTTGGTTTGTGCAAACTACGTTGATTTGGTGTAAGTATATGCGATCTTCTATCACAATCAAACCCGGAAGTGACCTCGTGGGAGAACAAAGATGGCGGCCTCAGGTTGACTACGAAAAATCGAAAAACGCCTCCTAAGACACTAAGCTCCTCCCACAAGTACACGTTCTGGATAAACACGCCGGCTTATCCTGAATGCGCTCCGACAGAAGCGCTTTCAGGATATCCAGAATGCGCTCCTCGCTTGCGACGCGTTCTGGATATCCCAGAAGCGCTTGTAGGATAGAGGCATATTTTGGATGCCGGTCTATCCTAAAAGCGCTTCTATCCTAGAAGCGTTTTTAGGATAGACGACAGTTTAGGACGTGACACTGACATGCAGGAGCTAACAACGGTTTTAATAGAAAGGATTGTGCTTTTTTGGGCGTTGCAGGAATGACTACTGACTCCTCTTCGTGTTTCTAGCACGGCCAAGTTGGTTTTACTCCCGTCGGCCTTTGCGCGAGTACAGGAACAGCAGCAACTGAAGCGCGTCGCGTAGACTATATTTAGTTGTACTACGGGTCTTACCAATGAGATCAACGTTCTTAGTGTACGGCTGTGGGGAGTCTTCTAGCAACGGGCCGAGTACACGGTTATTAAGTTTACAAGCAGATGTCAGAAAAACTTGCGGCTTGCACGTTGCACCTTAAGGCGTCCTTCGTACCAGTCTTCACACAGGTAAGATTTGACACCTTGGTTACTTCACGCTTCGTGACTTGGCATCTAAGCAAGGAGGCCGTTTTAGCCCAAAGTCTCAAAATACTGCATGCTATCTTGAGACTTTAATCGTTTTTATGTGATTAAGAACAATTGATATCTTGTATCAAAGGAACTAACAGGAAATTTCGAGAAGTTGCCACACTCTCCGTTAAGGGATAGACAAGACGGTAGGTATACGGCTACACTTTGAATATACTTAACAAGAAGTTGAACCTGTATTTGTGGCAAGGGCCCAGCGGTATCATAAACATGTTTCCGCCCCTCGCCACGTCTGTGTGACTTCTTCTTCTTTCGTTACTGCTAAGCCCCTGTGAAGGGATTATCAGCAGTGCGCATGGTGTTAGTCACAAGTGGTGATTACAAATAAACGTAGTGGAAATAAAGGTAAACACTGAGGAACATAAACAACTGATATGTGGGTGCAAAGAACAAGACAAGTGAATATAGTGGGTTAGTGTTATTTACATAATATATACAAGGACGTGTAGGGGCGACTCAATGCAGCAGGGCCCTCCCCAGTTCAGTTTTGAACTGGGAGAGAGACTCCGCCTCCACCACACCAGGCTCAAGTTCATTCCACTACTGGATGGTACGAGGGAAGAACGAGAGCCTATAGAAGTTGGATTTACTCACAATGGTCTGCAGCTTGAAAGCGTGGTTGGTGCGGCGGGAGCATCGAGTCGCCAGGACCGGTTTGGATGCATGTGGGACAGAGATGTTGTTATGGATAATTTTGTGCATGATAATGAGTCTGGCGTTCTTCCTTCTAGGTTGTAAGGACTGCCAGCCCCGTTTGTTGATTAGTGCAGTGACAGAGCCAGTATCTCGTTGATAGTTGTTTGTTACATACCGGGCCGTTACATACCGGGCATATAGTGGGTGGCTGTGAAGGATGTATGTGTGGGTGATATATGTTTTTGACAATGTTATGGTCATTACTTCACACTTAGATGGGTTAAACTCCATCAGCCACCTTTGTTCCCAGAGGCAGATGTTATCTATGTCTTCCTGTAGCTTATTACAATCAGAGCTGTCATGGATGGGCATCTGCAGAATGCAAAAAGCCTCACCTTTGCATTTGCAGCGTGTTCTGGGAGATCGTTAATGTATGCTGTTGATGGCAAAGTCATCAGTCAGTGAGAGCAATTGGGTCTCACATACTTGCCATGGCTGAAACCGTGTTGGAGATCGTACAAAATGTTGTTAGCCTGAAAGTGTGTCATCATGGTGCTAGCAATGATGTGTTCCATTATTTCACAACAGATAGATGTGAGTGAGATTAGGCGGTAGTTTTCTGGTTTGAAGCGGTCACATTCCTTGTACACTGGGGCTATGTTAGTCTCTTTCCAAGCCTCGGGCACAATGTCGGTGTCTAGGCTTCTCTGGAATATGATCTGAAGGATGGGACTGAGAACTGAACTGAGTTCTTTCAGGACACGGGCATGGATTTTATCTGGCCCAGAGGCTTTATGGATGTTTAAATTCCCCAACAGCTTAGCAACTCCATTTACCTCTATGTTGATCTCCTACATAAACACATGAGGACTAGGTTCTAAGTCTGGTAGGGGGTCATCTGAGGGCTCATTGGTGAATACAGATTAAAACTGTTGATTGGGTAGGTCAGCTTTAGACTTACTGTCTGACACCAAGGTACCAAGATGGGAAACTCCAGATCTTTCTTACTTAATGGATTTAAGAAAACTCCCAAACTTCTTGGTGCCTTGCTTTGCAGAGGGGTTATCGGTGCTGAACAAACTAAACATCACTAAGCCTGTGAGCTAATAATGACGACATATTTGTCTTTGGAGCCACAATGAGCATGTCAAACTGCAGATTTACGCCTGCAATTTGACTAAATAATTCGTGATGAAAAATGAAGATGATAAACCTGTAAGTATGTTATTTGTGGCAAGAATCTATCAGTATCCTGATCGCTGTCCCGCCCCTCGGCACGTCCGCGTGACTTGGTCATGGTTGATGGACAGAACAAACACACAACAGCCAGTGAGCTGACGTCAGGGGGAAGGCAAAGTGCGAGGAGACTCACAAAGAGCTTCTGTACATATTTCAACTGGGGTTATTGTGGACTGAAACTGCTTAGTTCACAACAGTTAAACATTGTTAACATTACTCAACATGATCATGAGTTACAGCGAAATGTCCCTTTGTCATGTATTCACTCACGGAGGGATCGGGAACAGAATAAGCTTGTTTATGGTTTAAACTGTGCAAGGTCGAACACAACATTCCCTCGGCCTTGGAAAGTTCAAAGTTGCTTTTGTTAGAGCTGTTCCGAAAAAGGCAAGACCAAGCTTTCCCGCGGAGTACCGGCAGATCTCCTTGCTGAGCTGCGTCAGCAAGGTATTCGAGGGGCTTCTGCGAGACGCCTTACTACAGGACACTGTAAGGAGTTTGGCTCTGTCTCAGCATGGCGAAACGATCTACTGTTACGGCCCTTATTCACATCCTACAGTCTTGGCATGAGGCACTTAATGCCAAACCCAAGATGGACATTCATGCAGTTTTCGTCGACTTCAGCCGAGCGTTCGATACCATCGACCATGGCCGACTACTGTCATCCTTGGCGGACATGGGTATCAGACATTCACTATGGACATTAATCAGTAGCTACTTAGAAGGTAGATCACAAATAGTGAAGTGGGGTTCCTGTTTATCAAAGCCGCATGATGTACTGTCAGGTGTGCCACAAGGTGGACTGTTGTCACCGCTTTTGTTTGTTATCTGCATTAACTCGTTGGATGTATGTTTGCCTCACGCTGTACTGCCTGTCAAATATGCTGATGATCTCACCAACTCAGAACTGTTGATGGGGTCTTTACCCAGTCAGTCACAAAAGGCTGTGGACGCTGTTGCTGAATGGGGTGG
>NC_049995.1:18806253-18809376 GCF_000003815.2 Branchiostoma floridae
CCAAAGATATGGTAATTAGTGCGAGGAACAAGGAAAATGTTCCCACCCCATTTGACAATAGCTGGCCTACAGATACAACGTGTCACGTCATTCAAACTTCTCGGTATTGTTATCTCCTCCGATCTGACTTGGGACGCACACGTCCAGTATATGCTGTCAAAAGCTCGTCCAAGAATGTACTACTTAACTGTAGCTAAGAAGTCTGGACTGTCAACTGATGTGCTTACACGCATTTACTTGGTATTTATTCGTCCCTTGTTAGAGTATGCCAGTCCAGTGTGGGGAGGGCTGCCTAATCACCTTTCCCATTCGCTCGAGGGCATACAGAAGCGTTGCTGTAAGATCATTGGGATACCTGTAGAGTCCTTGCCTTCCTTGTCCATGAGGCGAGATCAGGCAACATTGCGAACCATTCAAAACATAAAAGATGATGTCAGTCCTCTACATGAGTTTATATCTACTGCACTGTACAGCCTGCGACGGTCTAAACAACCCACCCCCTCTGTCAGTAGTACGAATAGGCACGCCCAGTCTTTCATACCCCGTGCACTGAAACTCTACTCATAGAGCTGTACTGTATAGCTGATTTTATAATGTATGTGTTATCTTAATTTCATTGAAAACTGTGATTTTAATCTACCTGTGTATTATCTTGTATTATACGGTCTTAATGTGCAGCGCCCTTGTAGGCCAACAGATTTCATGTGCCTGTTTGTACAGTGCACGTGCAAGTTGGACTCAAATAAAACTGAACTGAAATGAAATGATAAAGGCCCCTAGCTAAAATTTTTGATGCCATTTCCAAACGTGTTTGTATTGTGCCGATGGGCTCTCGCCTTTGAAATGTTACCCCCTAGAGTTCCACGAACACATAACTTCGCCAAATAAACAAGGGTCGTTACCCGTGCCGGTTTGTGACCTTATGAATAGTTGTTATGATGGTTTTGTCCTATCATGAAGATCCATTCATAGCATCTCGAGTTCTGCTGTAGACTGATCCACCCTGACACAACCGAAAACATAACCTTCTTGTCGAAGAAACAAGGCATTCCACACGGCAAGGTATAACACCACATGCCTATAACCCATTGATTGGTACTTACTTAGAACCCCATTGTGTGAAAAATAGCATCAGCTCAGTGATGTTTTACCGTGTTGTTTTGCAGGATGGCAGGTCCGGTCAGAGAAAGCAGAGTCACAGATGCCGACAGGCGCCATTTTGATTTTGTGCAAACCTTGCGCCGGATTTCCGATGAACTGACAGAAGAGGAAACGGCAACCATGAAGTTGTTCTGCCTGCATCTGATCCCTAGAGAACAGAGGTCACAACTCAAGCGGATAGTGGATGTTTTCCATAAGCTGATGGAACTGGACAAAATCGACCAGGAAAACTTGGAGTTTATTGAAGAGATCTTAGAAAGAATCGGACGACAGGACCTGATTCGGGACGTTCTGCGGGAGTTCCAGCCGGAAACCCCCGAGCTCCAGCCGGGAACAGGTCTGAAAGGAACGACAGCAGAAGGTGGGGGACAATTAAGGCAATTTGAAACCTCACACAAAACTGTCTGTCAACTTTCAATGCACATTTTCTTTTACAAAAATTCATTCAAGAACGTTTTTCCTGTCTGTTTTCATTGCATTTTGTTGCTATATGTATTTTAAAAAAGACCTCAACGGAGAGCAAACAAAATAAAACGTCAGTATATGATCTTATTTTTTTATGTCATTGATATTGTGACTGCATTTGACAACAAAAGTCTTTTAGAAGACTTAACTATTAATACACCGTTTATTTGTTTCATTGTTGTTTTAATACCTATATAGGTATTACGGGAAATAATATCTACATGGTTTTAGTTAATAAAATCTCATCTATGACGTCATAATGACGTCATACCAAAATTATAGGCGCTTTTTAAACGAAACATTCGAGAACATCATTCCCTTCAAATTTGATTGTCACACATTAAACAGTTTAGAAACTTCAAGGGCGGTTAAACTCTAGCCCCCCCCCCCCCTCCGCCCAAGGATTACAAAAAAGTCCAGGCTAGATTGCGTGAAGTTATCACAATTATTTTCAAAGTATTTAAAGTATGTAGTCAAATGGTGTAACAGTGCATAGTTTGCATAACTGAGCCATTTTGTTTCGTATTACAGTATTATAGTGGGTCATGAGATAAACCGAACCATCTCATCACCTTACGACGGACATTTTGTATTCGTGTTTGTTCCAGGTGATGTGCATTTTGACGATGTCATTAAAGACGTCAGCCACAAGTGGGACGACCTGGCCTGGAAGCTGGGATTTCAGGATAACGAAATCAAAGTAATCCGAGACTTGGAGCGTGACCATGACCGCAGGTGCAGGGAAATGCTGACCAGGTGGAGAAACAGGGAGGGAAGTGGAGCTACTCTACAGGTGCTGATCCAAGCACTAAAGAATATTGGTGAAACTCGGACAGCAGAGAGCCTGGAAGGTTTGTATTATCGTCGTTTTGTAAGAAATATCACCACCACGATCTAGCAGTTCTATAGGAAATTATAAGGATAAAGGCGGCTTTTACTCTCAACCCAGTTAGAAACTATTAGAAACCTGTCTGATTTTTTTTTTCAAACAGCACAAACTTATTATTGATAATTGTTTGCAGGACCTACAACCTCCAACACCTACGTGGTTGTGCACGGCACAGTGCGCATGATCCAGGAAACTCTAGATCATCTTAAAAACTGCCTGGCAACCTTAATTGGCACCAGAAGGTCACAGGTCAAGTTCAGAGGTTACAAGAAGCACAGGAGCATCCTGGTGCACTTCTCCATACCGCGGCAGAACACGGCGGTGCTGAGGCACATGGCGGATCACTCCGACCCGAGACTTGTCTACATGGGCGTCAAGTCACTGCAGATCGACGCTGAAGTTCCCATTAAAGTCCAACAGGGGGCGCCGCTGTACGGTGAGCTGACTTGTAGTCTTCATTTGTTCTCTGTCAATTTTAGAGTTTTGCAGGTCCATCATCAAAGAATATGGATTTCATATCCAATTGCGTGAGTAACTAATGGTGTATCAAATTACCTGGATGTCTAATCCTTATCGACTTTCAATGTGGGTTTAAATTTTCTCTTTCA
>NC_049995.1:18809701-18816157 GCF_000003815.2 Branchiostoma floridae
GGGTTTTATTACCGCGAACATCAAAGACACTATAGATCTTGAAGAGAAACAGAATGTTTCCTTTCAAAAAATCTGCAGTCCATATTATTCCAGTACTTGCCGACCATCTCCCATATGCCTGAAACTGCTAGTACCTACATGTGAGACATGTAAATAGAGATATTTACTTCAACTGTACTTGGACAAGCAGGCGTTGTACGTGATGCAATTTCCAACCCTATGTTTTATGATGTCATATCTCTTTCACGTTATTTCTACTGGGTCAAGCTGGTCTTGTAAGTAATGCCATGTCAAACCCTATGTTTCATGATGTCATATATCATCACTGATGTGTTCTAGTTATCAAGAGACAACTGCCGGTTGATGACATCGAGGTGGGATGCAGTACCAGAGACAAACACCAGAAGGCGCCCCAAAGCTGGACCCGCCTGTCTGCCCTGAACCTGTTCTCGGACGCCCTCCCGCTCCATCTGCAGGCAGCCGCGAGTCTGGAGTACCAGGGCTTCTCCTACAGCCTGGTGCGTGCTCTGGTGCAGAAGGACCGGCTCAGAGAACACCAGATGAGGCAGGCCACCCAGAACCTCAGGAACGCAGAGGTGGATTCCAACACGCTCCGTCAGAAGGCAGAGGTGGATTCCAACACGCTCCGTCAGAAGGCAGAGGTGGATTCCAACACGATCATGGCTTTGCGCTCCAAGCTTAAAATCACAGAGAACAGGCTAAAGGAGGCTCTTGAGACGATCTCAGTTCTTGAAGAAAAGCTGCAGCAGGCCCAAGAATACGCAGAGAAAGCCGCCAAGCAGCTGGCATCCCACGAGACGGAGCACAGGGGAGAGAAGCCGCCCGGAGGCTGGCCACAGGAGTACAGGGGAGAGAAGCCGCCTGGAGGCTGGCCACAGGAGTACAGGGGAGAGAAGCCGCCTGGAGGCTGGCCACAGGAGTACAGGGGAGAGAAGCCGCCTGGAGAAACGCTACAGGAGTACAGGGGAGAGAAGCCGCCTGGAGGCTGGTTGTCACAGGTCGAGAAGGCTGATTCAGCTACACAGACACACTTAACGGATCCTTTTGGTACTACAGGGAGACCTGGAGATGTGGGCGGTGACAAGGTTGGAGCAGACCCGACTGTAAAGGAAGAAGTCGGGAAACCTCCAAGACAAGACTCTGGCAGTGGGAGCGATGGAAGAGTGGAAGTCCTCGGTACAGAAGCACCCGAGCAAGAGCGACACACAGCGGGGACAGAAGGAACTGCATCTGGCTCTACTGAGGACAGGAAACAGGATGTGATCACTTTCGGCGGGATGGGATCAGAACCTGGAAAGTTTTGGTCCCCACGTGGCGTTGTGGTGTCGCCTAGCAACGAGATATTTGTTACTGATCTTTATAACAGGCGAGTCCAAGTCCACAGCACGGAGGGGGTTTACCTGCGCCACTTCCCAACAGCTGTACCGGGTACAGAGGATAATGTCATGGAGCCACATGATGTCTGTATGGACGGTAATGGCACGCTGTGGGTAGTGGGGCAGCGAGAGACAGCTGACCATGTTGTACAGTACAGCACGGACGGGACCGCCATGGCGCGGTTTGATCTGGAGAAGATCGGTTATCTCCGCGGTATTGCAGTAGACATGCGCACTAACTACATCCTGGTGATTGATTGTGACCAAGGTGAAGTTCATGTGTTCCGTCCGGATGGCTCCCTGGTGCGGACAGTCCGGCATCCACGGGCTGGGGAGATGACTCGCCCAACGTACGCCAAAGTTGACGGGGAGGGGAACATTCTTGTGTCGGACTGGGACACTCACTGTGTCTACGTGTACGACGAGTCCGGGAAGTTCCTGTTCCAGTTTGGAGGTGAGGGAAGTGGTGAAGGTCAGCTGAAGTATCCCCGTGGTATCTCTACAGACAGCACGGGGTACATCGTCGTGGCGGAACATGACAACAGGAGGATTCAGATCTTCACACGTCACGGCGAGTTTGTCCGGACCGTCCATACTGGGTTTCGGCCGGAAGGCCTGGCTGTGGGACCGGAAGGGCAGCTGGTTGTGACCAGTCGATGGAACCACACTGTGACTGTATTTCCTAACTACTGAGTTCCTGACCACTGAGTTAGATCTTTGATAAAGATTGAATGTTAACAGGACTTACCCACACTAACCAATTATCCGGTCTACTTCGTGATGACTGAGGAACGGATGGACGGGGCGGAGGGCGGTACCGACTTCCTACGAACTTTGACCTATCGCTCAGGCAATACTTTTGGAAAATCACGTGTTCTCAGAAATCGAGTCCTACGTATATCTGTTCCCATCTGTTTCGTCAGTCATCCTGAAGAGGACTTGAGGATTCCGTGATTCCGGGAAGCTCATTTTGTTATCCATCTTCATATTGCTTTGTTCAACTACATAGATCTATGCTTAAAGTGCACTTTATGAGAAAGTCGAATCTTTTAATAGCAAACGTGTCTAAAAACCCTGGTAACTTTTGGGGTATGTCTGATTTGACAGATCAAAGCTTTATTAATTGATTATTGCTTCGTACATAGCTTTGCAGACTCAAAGGTCTTGCATGGCCATGGATTCCCTTTTAAACATCGTGCATTGGTATTAATCAAGTAGCAACACTGTGATATTAAAAAAAGTCATCTTGTATATATTCTAATTTTGCGAAGACTAAATGAAGATGAGAAGAATGACAGACTCGTCACAAACTCGAGGGTACCCTTCAGTTTGACCGATGATAACGACTATCCAACCAGCAGTGTACCGATGATGGTATACGATGTGAGATTTTTTTTTACCTGTAACATCACCATTTATCATCGGGTAAACAATAACATACAACATAAAGGTCTCAGCACAATGTCTTAAGATCGCACATTAACACGTCTTTCTATCAGCGGTTGAATTTCTTGGGAATTGAATTGAAATGTATACTTTACGATGCTGTATTCAGTTTTCAACGAATAAAAGCTATGCTTTCTTTGCATGAAATGATCATAGTTCTTTGTGGTCTTACTTATGATAATGAGAACTAACCATGATTTCGGCCCCTGGGTAACACCCGACAAAAAGACGCGGCCAAAGAAAAGCATTGATAGACATAAAATATCTCACAAGGACTTCTAGTGGTAAATGATGAAACTGAATGCTATTAAACTGAATAAACTGAATGTTCTATAGAAATAAACAACGAGATTCTGTAATACCATCGCGGACTGGGCTTCAAATAAGGACCAACGAGGTTTTTAAAAGAAGGTTTATATCAACTGCCCTATCTAATTCGTGTTGGACCAAAGCTAACTTGACGTAACATTGTAGAACATCCTTGTGACGACAAAGTTTAACGAACAAATTGTCTGAATGTTGGTTCTGTTATAATCTAATCCGCCATTTAACCCTATTCAGACCGGGCTTTTTTGGTCATCCTTGGACCGGGGGGGGGGCTTTTGAGGCCCTCCACTTCTAAGTCCTATAACTCTATCACGACGTGCCCTAGGGCCACCCATTTTTTAGGACATAATATCGACATTATATCTGACAATTCTTTGACGTTTGACGTCACGTTGACGTAAGATGACGTAATTATGACGTCATCAATTTCATTATATGGGCCGGACCAATGAAAAAAGGGTATTCTCAGAAAAATTCAAGTTATGCTACGAAAATTTAACAAGTGCAGATAACAGAATAATAATGTTTATTACAACTTGCTTTGCCAATAGCAACATCAATGACGTCAAAATGACGTCATTTAATGACGTCATGCACATCAAAGATACGAGTTGGGCTCCGCCATATTATATCCACCACCTTGAATTTTTACAAATACTTTTTTGCAACAAATAATCACAAAGGGCAATGGAAATAGACTAATTTCATTCATTTAGATGGTTTTTGATGAAAAAATACCAGGTAGTTACAAATTTTATGGGATAATTAGCTTGTTATTCTTGATCTGGCCATACGGTCCGCCATCTTGGATTTTGGGCTGATGACGTCATCAAATTAGCATAATTTATGTATATATAATTATGAAAGATATGCTAAATAATATAAGATTTTATCTATGTAACAAAATAGCAGTAATTTAGCAAATAAATGTGAAAATACATTGTTAGAACCAAAAATAGTGAAAACTAGGCAAAACTGCCTGTCAACAAACGGTTGCCTTGGTAACACGAAAAAAATGGAAAATTTGCCAAACTTCGTAACATTGTTGCCAACAATATTCTAGGAAAACTCACTAAATTTGGTGGCTCTAGCGTAAGCCGTTCTGGCTTTATAGTACATCGAAGTTGGTGCAGGCCTCAAAAGCCACCCCCCCCCCCGGTCTGAATAGGGTTAATCTCGAAGCAGATGTTGGAATGAACATTTGGGCCCCAAGTATATGTCGAGATGCAACTTGTACTACAGGGATTAGCTTTTCAATAGAATATAATTCACCTGTTTTACAAGTCACATATGTACGGCGACGCCCATTCAGTATTAATGGAAACGCTAGCTTATTGTATCCCGAACTATTTTAGTCACTAGCGGGTCAAACCTCGCTATGCAATCAGATACAAGCGGTCGGCATCAAAGTCCAGCGGATACAAAGTTTGCTACAAACCTGCCATGTCCACGAGACGCTTATTCCTGCAGTACCGGTGTGACAGCGATCTCGCCCCCCCGTGATCTCGCCCCCCCGGGGGCGAAATCACTAGCGATCTCGCCCCCCCGGGGCGAAATCACTAGCGATCTCGCCCTCCCCGGCTAGTGATCTCGCCCCCCTACCTCGCCCCCCTTTAGCGATTTCGCCCCCCCCCCAAAAAAAAACGGGTTTACATGACATTTTAGAAGTTGATTGGCATAAATCACAAAATGCAGTTTCAGAATGATATAAGTACACGAGTTTGATACATAACTCCATTTATAGTATCAATATTAACGTAATTACATGGTAATAAGATAGTTGAATTTGTTTCAGACAAGGAGGGTTGGGTCCCTTGTATTCCCATTATTGCATATAGAGATACCTGAGTCTTGACATAATATGAAGATAACTTTATTGCACAACAATTGTACGAGGTACAAAGTATGGCATCTACATAACTACAGTTCTATAGCTTATATTTCATTGTATTCACCTGTCCTCAAGCAGCCTATATATCTCCAATATGAAGTCTCTACCATTATGTGACCACAAAAGAACTATGTAATGTCTTTATTAATTATGCAAATATTAGGTATTAATTAGAATAACGCACATTTTGGTATATGCACCTGGCCAAGGGATATCTTCACCTCCAACATGACTGGTTTTTCTAGTATTTAGGAACTGCTGCATTTACCCGTGTTTCTTAAGACTGGTGCTTTACCAGTGTTTGTGTAGCATTTAGCAACAGCTATATCAACTTGCGCGTAGATAGTGTTTATAATGAGAAACTATTATTCACGTGTGTTTTTGTTAGTGCTTTGGAAATGTTTCCAGCACAAGAAAGAAAACACTGTGACAAATTGAAAACATATAGCTGACGTATTCCGTACCATAGACGGTGTTGATTTATACGTTCGCAGTAGCACTGTTTTTATGCCACCTCAGCTGCAAAAATTTTCTTTTTCATTTCAATGTCACGAACAATATAGTATCGACTTTCGAGGTATGACATCTTACGGTACGGTAATAAGGTGCCATATAGGTACCAGGTAACACACCATATACGTTATTCCCCAGGTGCAGTATAGTACCAGGTAGCGCACCTGTAATATGTAGTAACCAGCTGCTCTTGGGGGGGGGGGCTAGCTCTAAATGTTATGAAGTAGATTTCTAGCGAGGTCAACGCCCATGAAGCCGGTTCTTTCAAATGCAGAGTAACCAATTAACGCCAGACCGGTGGCACGCGAGGGCCAGGGACGAATGTTTCACACCTATTGTCCGTCGATTACTAGCTGTTAAATACCGTCAATACATTACAAAGGACATCTTTGTGGGGCTTCCTTTAGTTTTCAGCATGTATTTTTATGAGCTGGTCCCTTTGAATGCTGGTTATATAGAATAGAAGGACGGACTGAATGATCAGCAAACAACACGACTTGAGTGCATAACGCATATATTTGACACAGTGCTACAGCCGCGGCGTTGTACACCAGGTCATCAGAGACGTCTCTTTACCTTGTTACAAGGTACAAGTTGTAAGTTGTAGAACTACGTACTGTTTTTATTTTTGTGAACGCAAGGAAATAGCAGTGAGACATAGGGTGACACGTACTAAAAGTCACAACTTTAGGGGGTGACAACATTTTTGGGGAGTGACAAGAAGCGAAACATTTCAGTTACAAAAGTACGACCGTATAGTGATAAAAAGTAAAATATTCAGCAAAGAAAACTTTTTAAAAAAGTTAAAAAATTTACTCCACGTCAGGTTCGAACTCTGGTCCAAAAGTTACAAATCCAATCGCTAGTCAACTACGCCATAGA
>NC_049995.1:18816419-18829400 GCF_000003815.2 Branchiostoma floridae
AGCAAGGGTGCGAAAAGGTCGCAGTTATCGCCCAATGTCAGTGACCTGCCAGCAGCTATTTGATTGGTCCTCGCTAGAAACTACTGAATGTCAAATAGTCTACACGGGGGGGGGGGGCGAAAACGCTAAAGCGGGGCGAGATCGCTAGTGATTTCGCCCCCCGGGGGGGCGAGATCGCCGGGGGGGCGAGATCGCTGTCACACCGGCAGTATCCGCTAAGTTGCGCAGCTTCACCTGCCATCCCGACATAACCCAGCGGCCGTGATCAAAGTCTAACGGGTACAGAGTTGGTTCCCACCTGCCAAGCTAACTGGTATATCGGACCCCAGACCGGAGACATCTGAGGACGTTTGTCTTGAAGAATCAGACTGACACTGGTTACGTCTTAAGGAGCCCTTCTTACCGTCACGTCACACAGGTGAGTTTTTAAACCTCCTTCACTACAGGTGAGAAACGTTTGACGTGGCAAATCAGTCAGGCGGCCATTTCAGGTCAACGACCTGAGAATACTTTTCTTTAACCTTGAGACTCCCATAGCTCTTAATGTGGTGAAACCTTAAGCTTAGGTAAAAGGAAGTAAGATAAAGTTTAAGGAATTGGTTCATGTATAATAGCCTGATGCTGAACCTGACAGAAAGGGACCACATAAATGACCTGTAAGTTACTTTGAATGGTAAGGCGGGTAGGATAGGTTTAGATTAAATGTTATGATATTCACAGTCGCACTTCAGATATGTTTGTTACTGTGAATAGGATAGTGATCATGTACAATAGTAAGGGTCTCATTGTGGCAAGGACCTATCAGTGTCCTGATCTCCGCCCCGCCCCTCGGCACGTCCGCGTGACGTGTTAATGATTGATGGACAGAACAAACTCTCAGGAGTGGTCTGAGCTGACGTCACGGTGAGAGCCAAGCACAGGGAGATGTAAACAATTACATCACGAGTACAAATTAGGCTTAGCGAGGATTCAACGGTGCTTACTCCACGGATGTAAACGTTGGTACTTAAAAATGAGTCTTGTTAAATGTTAATGTTTAAAGAAACTTAAACCCAGCGTTGTTGATAGTATAATAGCCATATATATTGGTTTACCGGTTTACTGAGATACCTTTAGCTCATATATATGCCTTCTATGTTTGCAGAATTAAACAAGAGTTCGTAGACCTCAGGCCTGCATGAAATGTATTGGGTTTCTGTAGACCTATTGGGTATTTTTGCCTTTTTGTCTGTGGTACGTGGTTGGAAAAATGAGCTTTTTACCGTGTTGGTTGTGCACCATGCAAAAGTCTGACTCTGAAATTCCATTTTCTGAATTTGTAAGTTTGGACATGGATGAACATTACTTATTTTGGATTTCTTAAGTCTGTAACCAACCACAGTACTTTGAAGTTGTTGAGACGCTACCTTTTTTTCTCTCAGATGGCCCATGCACATGTAGTTACTCTGTCACATGATATACTAATATCTTCCTATTTCAATGTACTGACCTAATGCAGCTGCTAAGTCTCCTTGGTTTGTGTTCTTCCAATGATATTCATTAAAGATTTATTTCTGGGGTGTTATTCACTTGACATCGGAATGTTACTTGCATAATTTGACCAATGATACTTTTATCTGTAGTTCCATAGACATTAGACAATATGAATAGTGGTAGCCCCCATGCAGCAGCAACAGTTAGTCCCCAGGGTGGTATGATATTTTCATTCAATCCATCCAACCCAAACCTAAATCTCCTGTAGTATCTAAGCCAAATTTAACAGCATAATTTACTATGAAAAATGTCCTTGTCAATCCCATTTATAGATGGCAAGCTGCTGGCAATGTAGCCTGATTAAATCTCGCTTATAGCAGCCCGCCAAACATCCGCCGGCCCGCGGGGAGGGGCCAGTTACAGCCCTGGACAGCGGAGTTTGTGTTACACAGACTACTGGCAATGGAAGCTTTGAAAAGTTCAGAAGCTGTTGTACGAGGGGCATTCAATAAGTAATGCCCCTGACCCACTTCCAGTTGTCTGATCTAGATGAAATTTTGCATGTGTAATGAGTCATATCTCTATGGGTTATGTTGCAAAAAACAGCTCTGAACTGGTTACTGATTTACTGGTGTTTGAACTGAGTCAGGTGTGAAATGGACCAGGTGTGAAATTGAGCAAGTTGAGTGTCGCGCAGTGATCCGGTTTTTGTATTTGAAAGGACGCACACCAAAGGGGACTTTTGATGAAATGAAAAAAACTTATGGTGATGATGCCCCATCATATGACCTTGTAAAACGCTGGCATCCTGAATTCAAACAAGGTCGGAAGTCTGTGGAAACAGCTCCCAGACCTGGTCGTCCCTCTTCTGCCATTGATGAGGCATCTTTCGGAGGACCAACCTGGGATGTCCTACAAGAACGGTGTCCAGAGCTACATAAAATGATGGGAGAAATGCAAAACTCTGGGTGGTTCCTATGAAGAGAAAGACTAATAACTGTGCCAAGTTTCATTAATCTCCTGCTATGGGAAATGGGCCAGGGACATTACTTATTGAATGCCCCTCGTAGTCAGAGCAAACACCCAGCAAACATCCCCGCAAACCAATGAGCAGTTGCTTAGAAGGGGAATTTCATCATATATTTGCCGCGACAAAATGCAACCAACGATACTGAATTTAAAACAGAACAAAGCTAAGCCTCCACCACTTAACCCTGCCTGTACCATAGATTAAGCAGGCCCCAAAACCAAGCGAATATGACTAGCCCAAAACAACAAATTACCTGTATACAGTATGGAAATGGCATTACCAAAGAAACAAAAAGAAACACAGGACAAATCATACACATACCTTTCTCTTATGCCCACACTCTATACAGTTCTCCTCCACATTAGAAAATTGCATCTTCTTCTGTTTAAGTTCAAGTTCAACCATGATTGCCAACAGGGTAAAGGAACTTGTACCGAAACTTAAAACTCAGTACTATACAGCTCTAGAAACACCACAAAGAGTAATAAGCAAACTCCAATTATACCTGACCAACAGATATATAATCTTGTACACTCCCGTCATCTGGCAAACTGTCAGTGCCACTAAGTAACCTGATACATTGAAGGTGGCCCAGGCCAGATGATGGTTCTACACCCAACCATAATCTGTTTTTAAAACCAAGCAGATATTGGGAGGATGCCCCAACCACACAAAAACAGGATCAACCTATACAGTATCAAGTTCAAGCACTAGGAGGCCCAAAATCAAACCTGACCACCAGGACACCACAAACAACTCACGTACCAAATAGCAACACAATGGTACCTTGCGTTCCGGAGATACAGCGCACGCCCCGTGCCCGCACAAAAGGTAACCTAAAATGTCAAGTTCAAGCACCAAGGGCGCCAAAATTGAGCATTATTCAGCCACCGCCGACACATGTGCCAAATATCATTGCGCCAGCACCAGCCGTTCAGAAGATATAACTCCGGAAACACCCCTCTCGGACACAAAATTCGACCTGCCGGGTCAAGTTCAAACGCGACAAGGCCCAAAGTCAATCCTAGGCAACAGGCAACAACCCCCCACCCATGCACCAAAAATCGTCGCAATCGCGCGTATCGTTCCGGACACACAGCGTCAAAAGTGCCCCCAAAACACCAAAAATGCCACCTGCAATGTCAAGTTCAAACGCCAGGAGGCCCAAAATCAAACCTGAGTGTTAGGCTACCACCCCCAACCCACGTACCAAAAATCGTCGTGCTCGCACCATCCGTTCACGAGATACAGCGCCCTACATCCCCGGCTACCGAAAAGTTCCCACCAGCATCAAAACCATACCTGCATACATGCAGGTAATGACTGGGTGTGTCAAACAGTAGTTTTACACCTACAGTTTCAATAATCTATGTTCTATGAACGTGTGAGTATGTTATTTGTGGCACAAAGACCTTTCAATGTCCTGATCTCTGCCCCGCCCCTCGGCACGTCCGCGTGACGTGTTAATGATTGACGGACAGAACAAACTCTCCAGACTCTGGCGTCACGGGAAAGACCAAGCACTGGAAGATGTTGATTAAATCACGAGTACAAATTAGGCTTAGCGTGGACTCGTTGGTGCTTACTCCACAGATGTTAATCTTGAAATTAAAAGATTACTTGTGAATAGTTAATGATTAAAGAATGTTAAACCCAGCGTCGGTGATAGTATAAAAGCCACATATATTGGTTTACCGGTTTACTGAGATTCCTTTAGCTCATATATATGCCTTCTATGTTTGCAGAATTAGACGACTGGGCGTGTCAAACAGTAGTTTTACACCTGCAGTTTCAATAATCTATGGTCTATTAAAATGTAAGTATGTTATTTGTGGCACAAGGACCTATCAGTGCCCTGATCTCTGCCCCGCCCCTCGGCACGTCCGCGTGACGTGTTAATGATTGTTGGACAGGACAAACTCTCCGGTGGAGTGGTCTGAGCTGACGTCACGGGGAGGGCAAAGTACTCGGAGTTCCACAAACAACTTTAGTACAAGTTCCAACTGGGCTTAGTGTGCACTGAATGGTGCTCAGTCCCCAGATGTTAACGGTGGTAGTTTAATATGATTACAGTGAACTGTTTTCTTGTCAGATTATCAGAAATAACACAGTATTAACTCAGTAAGCTGGAACAAGGTTTGAAGTTTTCATGCGCACGGCCAAGGGTGAAGGCCCTGATTTGTAGTTCTTGTTTCTTCAGACACATGTCAAGACGTGTTTTCTTCATTTCTCGGGGCCTTCAACTTAGAGGGATTGTCCACAATGCATCGACCAAATGCATCACATTTCAAAATGCAGAAATTACTTTATTCTTTCATCTTCTACCCTGCATTAATGTATATAACACATGCAAATAACACATATGTATGTGGCTACCATCTTGTAGCTATATGTACGTCGTAACATTTTAGACGTACAACGTGTGCAGAGTAATATCAGCCCAGTGACGTTCCATCGTCTGTTTTCAGGATGGCAGGTCCGGTCAGAGAACGAGTCACAGCTGCCGACAGGCGCCATTTTGATTTTGTCCAAACACTGCTCCGTATTTCTGATGAGCTAACAGAAGAGGAAACAAAAAACGTGAAGTTGTTCTGCCGACATCTGATCCCCAGAGGACATGCGGAACAACTCAGGCGGGCGGTAGACGTTTTCAACAAGCTGATAGACCTGGACAAAATCGACCAGGAAAATCTCGACTTTATTGAAGAGATCTTAGAAAGAATTGGACGGCAGGACCTGATTCAAAATGTTCTGCGCCAGTTCCAGCCGCCTGACCGAGAGATTCCGGAAAATCCCGAACTCCAGCCGCCTGGCCGAGAGATTCCGGAAAATCCCGAACTCCAGCCGCCTGGCCGAGAGGTTCCGGAAAATCCCGAACTCCAGCCACCTGACCGAGAGATTCCGGAGAATCCCGAACTCCAGCCAGGGACAAGACAAGAGGGGGAAAATGCAGAAGGTGAGTGACATGCGGAAATCACCTAAAACAAATCAAAGATATCTCTACAATCTATCTTGCACTTTCTTCGTCCCAAAATTACCTTTTCATAAAAGATATTGTTCACCATTTTCAAATCTGTAGAGCCCTTTATGTAGATTTATATTTCATTGGGCATAAACACATCATTAACTGATTGTTGCAGGAAACGCCTACTTGGTTGTGCACGGTGAAGTGCGCATGATCCAGGAAAATCTCGATCGTCTGAGAAACCGCCTAGCAACGTTATCTGGGACCAGAAGGTCACAGGTCAAGTTCAGAGGTTACAAGAAGCACAAGAGCATCCTGGTGCACTTCTCCATACCGCGGGAGAACACGGCGGTGCTGAGGCACATGGCGGATCACTCCGACCCGAGACTTGTCTACATGGGCGTCAAGTCACTGCAGATCGACGCTGAAGTTCCGATCAAGGTTCAAGAGGGGGCGCCGTTGTGCGGTAAGTTGACTACTTTAAGTAATCTATTTGTCAATATTAGACTTGTGCGCGTCCATCACAGAATATGTATCTTAATTTGAGTTTAGATATCCTCTTGAAGTAGTTCCATCAAAGACTAGAGATATTAAAAAGAGAAACAAATATGTTTTCTTGTGAAAAGTCAGCAGTCGGTTTTATTCCAGTACTTTCCGAATCTACAATATGACTAAACTTGGCAGTATCTGCAAGTTAGACATGTAACTAAAGAACATCTGTACTGGGACTAGCAGGTCGTGTACGTAATGTCATATCAAACCCTTTTGTTCATTTTGTCATATATATTTTACTAATGTGTTCCAGATATCAAAAGACAACTGCCCGTCGATGACATCGAGGTGGGATGCAGTACCCGGACCAAACACCAGAGGGCGCCCCAGAGCTGGACCCGCCTGTCTGCCCTGAACCTGTTCTCGGACGCCCTGCCGCTCCATCTGCAGGCAGCCGCGAGTCTGGAGTACCAGGGTTTCTCCTACAGCCTGGTCCGGGCTCTGGTGCAGAAGGACCGGCTCAGAGAACACCAGATGAGGCAGGCCATCCAGAACCTCAGGAACGCAGAGGTGGATTCCAACACGCTCCGTCAGAAGGCAGAGGTGGACTCCAACACGCTCCGTCAGAAGGCAGAGGTGGATTCCAACACGATCATGACTTTGCGCTCAAAGCTCAACATCGCAGAGAACAGGTTGAAGGAGGCTCTTGAGACGATCACAGTTCTTGAAGAAAAGCTGCAGCAGGCTCAAGAATACGCAGAGAAAGCCGCCAAGCAGGTGTCATCCCACGTGACGGAGTACAGGGGAGAGAAGCCACCTGGAGGCTGGACACAGGGGTACAGGGGAGAGAAGCCGCCTGGAGGCTGGCCACAGGAGTACAGGGGAGGGAAGCCACCTGGACACTGGTCGGCACAGGTCGAGAAGGCTGATTCAGCTACACAGACACACCTAACGGATCCTGTTGGTACTACATGGATATCTGGAGGTGTGGGTGACAAGGTTGGAACAGACCCGACTGTAAAGGAAGAAGACGGGAAAACTCCAAGACAAGACTCTGGCAGTGGGAGCAATGGAAAAGAGGATGTTCTCGGTACAAAAGCACATGAGCAAGAGCACCACACAGTGGGGACAAAGGTAGCAGCAGCTGGCCGTACTGGGGACATGGAACAGCGTGTCATCGCTTTTGGTGGGAGGGGATCAGAACCTGGAAAGTTTCGGTTCCCACGTGGTGTTTTGGTGTCGCCTAGCAACGAGATATTTGTCGGTGATAGACTCAACAGGCGAGTCCAATTCCACAACACGAAGGGGGTTTACCTGCGATACTTCCCAACAGTTGTACCGGGTACTGAGGATAAGGACATGAAGCCGCATGATGTTTGTATGGACGGTAACGGCACGCTGTGGGTAGTGGGGCAGGGAGAGACAGCTGACCATGTTGTACAGTACAGCACGGACGGGACCGCCATAGCGGGGTTTGACTTGGAGAAGAGCCATAATTACCGTGGTATAGCAGTGAACATGCGCACTAGCCACATCCTGGTGACTGATCCAGACCAAGGTGAAGTTCATGTGTTCCATCCGGACGGCTCCCTGGTGCGGACAGTCCGCCATCCACGGGGTGAGATGACACGCCCACGGTACATCACGGTGGACGGGGAAGGGAACATTCTTGTGACGGACTGGGACAAACACTGTTTCTACGTGTATGACGAGTCCGGGAAGTTCCTGTTCCAGTTCGGAGATGAGGACAGTGGTGAAGGTCAGCTGAAACGGCCTACAGGCATCTGCACAGACAGCTGGGGGCATATCCTCGTGGCGGACTATGGGAACGAGAGGGTTCAGATCTTCACACGTCACGGCGAGTATGTCCGTACCGTCCGTACTGGGTTTAACCCGGAAGGCCTGGCTGTGGGACCGGAAGGGCAGCTGGTTGTGACCAGTTATTTGAACGACATTGTGACTATTTATCCCAGCTATTAGTCAAGCAGCACTTTGGAGAAGGCTTTATTTTGTTTCAACACAAATGAATGAACTTTCAATTTTCTCAAACCAGTCCTTTTGCCTACTTTGTGAACGGGTGGATGGGGAGGGGTACGCTACAGGCTTCCAATGGCCTTTGACCTTTTTTCAATATCAGACAGACGGAAGGTCACGTGTTTTGAACATTTAAGCCTTCAGTTATCCTGAACAGATCAGAGAACATGTCGAAAAATTCAAATCCATCTTCATAACGTTTAGAACGAATCATTACATTCCCTGGACGAGAGTTGTTTTTTCCATTCCGCCCAAATTAGATTTTTGATCAACGTCACTTGATCATGGATTGTTCACAATCTGACGATAAACGCTCAACGCCGCTCAAACCACTCAAAGCTTTCTTTCCGCTTGTTCAAAAGAATTTGACATATTCCATCCTTTAGGTAAATTCAATTTAAGTACATTCTAGGAGAAGATAACCCTTACATTGTACAAATATAGGTAAATACACAAAGAAATGTTAAGGGCGTCTTACTAATAGTAGGAGTCATACGTTAAACTAAAAATGTTGATTTATTCATATGTGTACCTTGGTTTATGCATTTGTACTTAATTTCTAATGTACTTCCATGCTCATAATACATTTTGATATAATTTAATACTTTAATGCATTTTAATGTTTATTTAACATCCATGCAACAGTTGGTGAATCTTTAAATGATAATTGTCTGGAACCAATCTTGACATGTCGGGTTGGTTACAGATTTAGCAGCAGCAGACGAAGATACTAACAGAAAAAAGGATTGATTAATGAATGCTTTTTAAATAGCTTTTCATACTCAAGCCTTCAAGGGTCTTCCATCGCCATGGATTCCTTAATCGTTAAAAAGACGGATTGAAGATTAGGAAGGTGGCAGCTTCGTCACAGACTGTGATGACGTCATGACTTAACCGATGATAACGAGTATCCAAACAGCGGCTTGCCGATGATGGTACAGGACACGTGACATGTTTCACCGGTAACATCACCATGTATTATCAGCTGAACAATTAGATACAACATATAAGTCTCTGCACCATCTCTAACGATCACACATTAACACGTCTTTGGTATCAGCGGTTAAATTTCTTGGGAATTGAATTGAAATTGATACTTTACGATGTCGTATTCAGTTTTTCACCAATAAAAGCTCTGCTTTCTTTGCATGAAATGATCAAAGTTCTTTATGGTCTAACTTATGAAACTGAGAACCAACCATGATTTCGGTCCCTGTGTAACACCCGGCAAAAAGACGCGGCCAAATGAAAACCATTGATAGACATAGAATATCTCACAAGGACTACATGATGGAGCTGAATGCTATTAAACTGAATGAACTGAATGTTCTATAGAAATAAACAACGAGATTCTGCAATACCATCGCGGACTGGGCTTCAAATAAGGACCAACGAGGTTCTTAAAAGAATGTGCATATCAACTGCCTTATCTAATTCGTGTTGGAACAAATCGGCCTTGTCGTTACATTGTAGAACATCCTTGTGACGACAAAGTTTAACGAACAAATTGTCTGAATGTTGGTTCTGTTATAATCATAGTTCCACCATTTAATCTACAAGCAGATGTTGGAAAGAAATATTTGGGCCCTTAGTTTATGTCGAGATGCAACTTCACACTAGCGGATACTGCTGATACTACAGGAATTTTACAAATCACATGTTAAGGTGACGCCCATTCAGTATCAATGGAAACGCTAGCTTATTGTATCCCGAACTATTTTCGTCACTAGCAGATCAAACCCCGCTATGCAATCAGATATCAGAGGTCGGGACCAAAGTCCAACGGATACAGAGTTCGCTACAAACCTGCCAGGTTCAAGAGACGCTTATTCCTGCAGTACCAGCAGTATCCGCTAGGTGCGCAGCTGCACCAACCATCCCGACATCACCCAGCCATGATCAAAGTCTAGCGGGTACTGAGTTTGTTTCCACCTGCCAACTGTATTTCAGTCCCGAGACAGGAGATAGTTGAGGAAGTCTGTCATACAGAATCAGACACCGGTTACGTCTTAAGGAGTTTGTCGTACCGTTACGTCACACAGGTGAGTTTTTAAACCTTTTTCACTACAGGTGAGAAACGTTTGACGTGGCAAACAAGCCAGGCAGCCATTTTAGGTCAACGACCTGAGAATACTTATCCTTTATTTTGAGAATTTTGTTCCTCTTTATGTGGTGAAAGTTTAGATAAAAGGGGAACAGAGAAAGTTTCATGAATTCGTTTATTTACAAAGGCTGATGGTGAACCTGACAGAAAGTTACCGCATAAAAGTCTTCTAAGCTACTTTGAATGTGAAGGTGGGACTACAGTTTTATGGTATTAACAGTTGCACTTAAGATGTCTTATATTACTGTGAATAGAATAATGATCATGTAACTATCTTAATGTCGCAAGGACCTATCAGTGTCCTGATCTCTGCTGGATGATTGTTGGACAGAACAAACTCTCCGGAGTCGGTGAGCTGACCTTCGAGACGAACTCTTGTCGATTTTTGGGCGGTGGAAATGGGGACAAAGTCTGTGGTTCAGTCAGGACAGCCAGTACACAGTTGGGCAAGTTCACAAGATGTCGGAAGCCGTCAATGCGGGGAGATGTGAACTAATTTTGCTATCGCAAACCTGTAATAAACAATGCCGTATTACCCTGTAGATATTTCTAATTTGCTATTGGGTCATTTTTCAGGATGGCAGGCCCGGCGAGGGAAATTGAAAGGTTCACAGATGAAGACAGACGACATTTTGAGTTCGTGCGACCTCTGATTCACATATCTGATTCCCTCACCAAAAAGGAAACGGATGATTTGAAAATATACTGCGCGCACGTGATTCCGAAAGGCATGATAAAAGGTCTAAAACGAGCAGTTGACATTTTTATAAAACTGAAAGAAATAGGAAAGATCAACCAAGAGAACCTGGACTTTATTGAGGAGGTTTTGGAAATGATCGGACGACGTGATTTGGCTCGGAACGTTCTGCGGTCAGCCCAACAACCTGACCGAGCGGTTCCGGAAAATCCCGAACTCCAGCCGGAAATACCCGAGCCCCAGCCGGATAATCCCGAGCCTCAACCGGGACCAAGTCAAGAAGAAGCGAGGGCAGAAGGTAAGCAAAAATTAAGTATCATTGTTTACTCAAACTTAGTATAACATATCTAAAGTAACTGCTAGGCACAAAATTCTTAAAATCGGGCTGTATAGAGTTTCCGATTCCGTGTATTTTTTCTGTTTTATTCAAATTAGTATTTAAGACCGAAGAAGGGACTATGAAAACATACTAATGATGATTCTTTTCGCAAGTCTTCTATCCCTAGCCTGCAATATATGAAACTTAACCTTGTGAAAATATCTTAATATTTCCAGAACCTGCCACGTCCAACATCTACACAGTGGTGCACGGCCACAGCAGCATGACCCAGGAGACGGTAGATCGTCACAGACAGAACATAGCATCCGCCTGTAACACCAGAAGGTCACAGGTCAAGTTCAGAGGTTACAAGAAGCACAAGAGCATCCTGGTGCACTTCTCCATACCGCGGGAGAACACGGCGGTGCTGAGGCACATGGCGGATCACTCCGACCCGAGACTTGTCTACATGGGCATCAAATCACTGCAGATCGACGCTGAAGTTCCCATCAAAGTCCAAAAGGAGGCGCCGCTGTACGGTGAGTCGACTTCTTTTGGTACTTTCTTTGGCAATTCAAGACTTTTGCAGGTCAATAAAAAAAATGAATTTTAATGAAAGTTTCAATTTTCTCTTGCATTCTTGCCATCAAATATCATAAGAACGAATGTTTCCTTGTGAAAAATTAGCAGTCGATTTTGTTCCAGTATTTTCCGAGCATCTATGACTGAACTGCTCGTAGTTGCATGGTAGACATGTAAATAGATATCATTATTTCTAATGTACTTGGACAAGCAGGTCGTGTACATGATGCAATATTTAACCCTATGTTTCATGATGTCAAATATCTTTCATTATTGTGTTTCAGATATCAAGAGGCAACTGCCTGTTGATGACATCGAGGTGGGATGCAGTACCCGGACCAAACACCGGAGGGCGCCCCAGAGCTGGACCCGCCTGTCTGCACTGAACCTGTTCTCGGACGCCCTGCCGCTCCATCTGCAGGCAGCCGCGAGTCTGGAGTACCAGGGCTTCTCCTACAGCCTGGTCCGGGCTCTGGTGCAGAAGGACCGGCTCAGAGAACACCAGATGAGGCAGGCCATCCAGAACCTCAGGAACGCAGAGGTGGATTCCAACACGCTCCGTCAGAAGGCAGACGTGGATTCCAACACGCTCCGTCAGAAGGCAGAGGTGGATTCCAACACGCTCCGTCAGAAGGCAGAGGTGGATTCCAACACGCTCCGTCAGAAGGCAGAGGTGGATTCCAACACGCTCCGTCAGAAGGCAGAGGTTGATTCCAACACGCTCCGTCAGAAGGCAGAGGTGGATTCCAACAGGATCATGACTTTGCGCTCCAAGCTCAACATCGCAGAGAACAGGCTGAAGGAGGCTCTTCAGACGATCTCAGTTCTTGACAAAAAGCTGCAGCAGGCTCAAGAATATGCAGAGAAAGCCGCCAAGCAGGTGACATCCCACGTGACGGAGTACAGGGGAGAGAAGCCACCTGGTGGCTGGTCACAGGAGTACAGGGGAGAGAAGCCGCCTGGAGGCTGGCTACAGGAGTACAGGGGAGAGAAGCCTCCTGGAGGCTGGCCACAGGAGTACAGGGGAGAGAAGCCGCCTGGAGGCTGGCCACAGGAGTACGGGGGAGAGAAGCCTCCTGGAGGCTGGCCACAGGAGTACCGGGGGAGAGAAGCCCGCCTGGAGGCTGGGCCACAGGAGTACAGGGGAGAGAAGCCCCCCTGGGAGGCTGGCCACCGGGAGTACCAGGGGGAAGAGAAGCCGCCCTTCAAGGCTGGGCTACCGGGAAGTACATGGGGAAAAAAACCCGCCTGGAAGCTTGGTCCGGAACCAGGTCCAAAAAGGGCA